>NC_134354.1:164677033-164828791 GCF_048569485.1 Anomaloglossus baeobatrachus
TCTCCAAGGTTTAATTCTGTTCTATAGAGTCAGCATCCAGAATGTGTGCAACAGTCTGGAAATTGGTATTGATAATTAGCTTCAGCAGAAGTAGCAACAGAAGCCACTGAAGCCACAACATAGCCGTCAAAGACTGCAATAATGCAAGATCAATGCAGCACACTGAAAATTGCAGCAGTGCCTAGTCTGCACAGTCTGCAACTCGGGTAAAAAAGTCATTGGAGATCCATGACTTATTCGTCTTGATCATACAAAATGGAGTCGAGAAGGGGTTAAAGCCGCGTAGACCTATGGAATAAAAGAAAGTTTATCTTCATCAACACGTTACATCTTCATTTCGGCTGATGCGCGGCTTTAACCCCTTCTCGACTCCATTTTGTATGCTCATCCACGTGGGGCTGCAGCAGACACCATTATCTTATGCGCATTAGTGGTTGTGACTATCACAACCCGTTCAGGTGAGTGTTAAACCTCACCGATCTCCTTGGTATTACACTATCAGCGCTCCTTATTTTCAGATTTATTTGTTCGTCTTGATGAAAGTTAGGTGGTCTACACTTTGAGGGGATATCCAGATGCACTTATCCATCAGGACACCACAAGCAACACTGAGAAAACGTTCTGAGAGAATGCTGGCTTTCAACCACTGAGGACTTCAGTTCTTTTAAACAATTGTTTTGCTGGTTGCCGGGCATTACAAAACCTGCAAGTTGTGACTAACGAGCTGAGACTATTCTTCCATTTTTGAAGCCCAAAATGCAAATGGTCTGACCCAACCCTGATGGCATCGATATTGAGCTTGAGATACTCCTGCACCATCTTCTCCAGTCATTTACTATGTGCCAGACTTGTACTCAGTTCTGCTGGTGCATGGGATGGTGTAAAAAATGTGTTCTACAAGTTGCAGAAATTACTTCTGCCACTGAAACAGTTGCTGCTGTTAATGTTTCTATGATGACGACTCAATGTTCCCGGTGTTTGATGTGAAGAACTGCGATGCACACTGGGTGCTTCACAGCTGTCATGGGGAAAAGCACTTATAAGGATGTGTACAAGCTTGCTTCTATACTATAGTATGCACACATCCCTTTCCAAGGAGTCCCAACCAAGTAGTCTGCACAATTCCAAATCCTAACAATTCTGCAATCATGTTGCAAATAGTGCAGCAAGAAGGTGCTCATGGGTCTGGCGCTTCCGTGAGGTCCAAGTCCATATTGTGTTGGTGGCAGGTTCCTCGGTCCCCTTCCAACAACCATAGAAAATGGAGACGGAATCAATATCTTCTTCAACCCCTGACTGTTGCGCTCCCAACAGCTCTTCCTCCTTGCCCTCCTCCATTTTTTCCTGGGCTTCTATACTTATGACACGCCTGCCCCAGGGTCTTAGGTGATACTCGGAACCTGGCTGGACTACTTCGGGGATGTCAGTGGTGGCGGGGCCTGACTCCGAGACCCTGGCAGTGTCTTTTAAGAAAGGGAAATGATGATTATATTTACAATTGAATAAAGTTTGTGACGCCACCTGTGGTTTTGCGGCTATATAGGCCGCCACTGCACTGCGTGTTTCCCAGGGCAGATGGTGATGGTGCAGCTGAGGTATTATTGCTCCCCACAGGTGGAGTGGGACCCCGGGACCTTTGGAAAAGGATGGAGATTTCACACACACAGGGAGACAGCTTACCACACAAGTCTTGATATCGGTCTCTTAAAGGCCACTGAGATGTGTCTCCCCATGTTCAGGCAAACACAGTCTGTAGTGAGAGCAGGACCTTGGATAGCAATAACTTTCACACACAGGCCGGGTCTTTCTTTCTGTACCTTTACTTATGTTAGCAGGGTTATCTCCAGGGTACAGTCAGGGTGGTCAGGTGGCAGTTGGGATTTCCACATCTGTGAGTTTCTAAGGCCTCCTTATTGCTGTGTGTCTAAGTCCTGGGCTGTTTCAAACCTGGCCCTGAACTCTCCTATGTCTCTCACTTGTATAGCAGGCATAATGAACCGTTCTGCTGCCCACCACTAACTCCGCTGTGGTCCCTGACTCTGTTAATGGCTATGCTACAAGTGTTGCTGTGCTGGTAAACTGAAGCCCCCCTCACCTTCCAGACTTTTCTGCTGAGCCTGACTAAACCCGAGCAGACTCGAACTCCAGTGTCCAGTTTGCTTCTTTTGGGGTGTACCGAACTGGTACCTTCCGCCTTTCTCTGTCTCTTCTTGCCTCCGACCCTCACTCAGGATCCCTCACACTGCTAGGCTTTTTCCCCTGGTACTGGCCCAACACAGCACCATTTTCAGGTTGCTTCGTCCATCAGTCCTGCACTGGACTCAACCGGTTTAAATTGCCTTTCTCAGCCGCCAGCATTTGAATTTCTAGGAGACTTTAACTGATATCAGGCAGTACTCCTGATCTCAGTTAAGTAGAGCTTCCCCTTCAGTCCCGGGCTGGAAAGTGTTGTATGTGAGTACTTCCAATGGGGAAATCGCTTTCTGCACCAACCAGATATTACTGTGGCTACATAACCGCAGGGTGCCACACTTACACTAACAATTTGTCTGGTACCATGAACCCACCTTGATCTCTGTACTCCACCCTCCCTTGCCACCTGAATGTGCAACAACAGTAAGAACTTTAGAGATATTAGCATCCACTCTGCATTCTCCTCTGCTTCCTCCTCTTCCTCTAGGGCCACCACCTCATCTAGCAGGCTATTTAAACTGTAGATGACCGGAATAGTCATAGTAATGATCAGCGCTAACCATCTTAGTAGCCGTTTGAAAAATGTGCAGAAGGGTGCAGAGGTCCCTCATGTGTGCCCACTCCACAATCGCGATTTGCCCCATGCCCGAACTGTGTTGGCCCGATCTATGTGTCATTACATACTGCACCAGGGCTCATTGCTGCTTCCACACTAGCTGCAACATGTGCAGAGTGGAATTCCACCATGTCTGCCTATTGCATTTCAACCAGTTAACTAGTAGGCTGAAATATCTCTGTAGCTTTTTGTTGATGAGCTGTGGGGTGCGAACAGCGGAAATAATCACATAGTGACCATGCCTTCTGCAGCAGTGCATCCAGACCAGGATAGTGGCCTAGCAATTACTGTATAACAAGGTTGAGGATGTGATCCATGCAAGGCACATGTGTGAGGTGTCCCTAGCCTAAAGCCACCATCATGTTCACACCATAATTGTACACTGCCTTCCCTGGCTTCAGGTTCAGTGGAGACAGCATTGCTGAAACTCGGCCTCGATAGCTGTCTACAACTTTGCAGCTGGTTGACTGCTTTCTCCAATGCATTTTAATTATATACGGCATAATTGTGGTGAGCCCTGGCTGCGCTGTATGGAGGTGGGGGGAATACTCTGCACTGTTAGAATGCATGTCATAAAAAAGGAACAGTACAGGGTGCAGGTGGCAGCCCCACAGGAGGTGGAAGAGGTAGAGGCAGTGGGGGAAGTGGTATATACAGAGGTTTGTCCCGCAATTCTAGGGGATTTCAATACTGGTGGAGCAGCGCTTTACCCCCCCCCCAGCCACCTAGCCATTAGAGTCTGGATCTCCTTCCCTGATGAAGCAACAGATAACTTAGCAAAACGTATCTTGGTGATCTCCAGGTCCTCTTGGGGATATCTGTGACTGATTGGAACTGTGCCTGTATACCATCCCGCACTAGACACTTTAGGTAATATACACATTCTGCCTCATTTAGTTATTTATAGTGCTGCGCAGTGATGAGTTGTGGTCAGGTATTTTTTACCACCCATTTTTTACCATCTGCGTTACACTCTTTACATACCCCATATTCAGTCAAACCCCCTTCTTGTTTGATTTTAATAAATTGTATTTTTATTGATTGTCCTGTTTATGATCCAATTATTGTTCAATAAAATTATGTTATGTTGCACATAATACTCTTGTTCTCTTGTTCAATTACTGTTCTCCGAGAAGTGTATAGCAATGGTCTTGCCTTACTTGGCACACCTATTGCTATTATGTTTTCCATCACTTTGAGAATTTTCATATTGACCATGTCTCATTTCCAGAGCCCGTGAAGTACCAAAACAGTAGAAACCCATTTTGAAAACTAGACCTATGAAGTAATTCATCTAATGTGTGTTCAGCATTTTGAGCTCATTCTGACGTTACTTTTTCACCAAGATGTTTTTTTAGCTTCAAATTTATAACTTACACAGTAGATAATAGGAGAAAATGGATCACAAGTTTTTACTCAATTTCTACTTAACATGATGATATCTCATATGTGGTTAAAAAGTACTGTTTGGGCACATGGAAGTGCTTGGAAAGAAAAAAGCTCTATTTTATTTTCGGAGCGCTTCTTTTGCTAAAATAGATTTTAAATGCCATGTCACATTTACAAACCCCCTTTTAAAACAGCAAAAGACCATCACAAGTGAACACATTTTGGAAACTAGACCTTTCAAGGAATTCAACTGTGGGTGTACTGAGCATTGTAAACTTACACATGTGTCACAAAACTTTCTAACATTTAAATGTGAAAAAAAAAAAAAATTCCATTAATTACTGTATTAATATCAAATTTATAACTTCCATAAAGAGTAATCAGAGAAAATGGAAAGTACTGTTTTTTTATGCAATGTCTCACAAACATAGCGATATCCCATATGTAGTTTGTAATTAGTCATGGAATTATTTTCCAAATGTGGCAATACCCTTTATGAGGTTGCACACTACCTTTTGATCACATGGCAGAGATCACTTGGAAAGGAGCAAGTTACCTTGCTTTTAGAATGTTTGTTTATTCCATTTAAGTAGATTGTAGGCTCCGTTAACTGAGCCCCTGAGGTGCCAAAACCACTGAAATCCCTACAAGTGACCCCATATTGGATGATTCACTGTGTAAGGAATTCAATAGATTTATAGTGATTATTTTGAACCCCCAAGTGCTTTATATAATTTTATAATATTTGGACGGGGAAATATAATATTTTAGTGAGAAAAATATAAGTTTTTCATTACTTGCAAATTTATCTGTTACACAATGGATAAAGGGTAAAATTAGATCCCAAAATGTATTACACAATTTCTCGTGAACATTGGCTTTTCTCATTTGTTATCAGAAACTACTATTTATCCACACATTGGGGCTGAATATGAAGGAGAGCTATTTGGCTTTCGGAGCACAGATATCGCTAGAATAGTTTCCGGGTAACATTTGCAGAGCCATCAAAGGTGGACAGTAGAAAAAAAAACCTTAACCCCATTTTCATTATTGCACTTTTTAATTAGTTTATTGACAATGGTAGTATTATTTTCCCCCCTTTTTTTCAATTTGTAACCCTCACGCCATTTATTTATGGAGTTTTACAAAATATTCCAATTTAGTACACACATATTGTGCTTTGCTTCGGCTTCTGGAGACATGCACCTTGTAAATTGTTAAATGAGCTTTCCCCGCTAAAGTATTGCCAATCATGCTGTCACTTACTGAGGTTCAAGCATGGCAGGGCTCCGAAGTAAGGGGGTATTTTGATTTGGGAGCACGGATTTCACTGGATTTTATTTGAAAGAGTGGGAGCTATGTCGCTTGTGTAGAGACTTTGTTCTACTAGTAAGGTGGGAACCCCCTATATCTGCAGTAATACATTGGGGGCCTGAGTAGGATGGTTTTGAAAAGGATAAGTTAGAGTTTTAATTAATTTATTTTTGTATTGCTTTCAGTATAAGTCTAGGATATTTTTTTTTTGTTATAAGTTGAGCATATAAGTCATGGTTTTGCATGTAACTCCCACAAAACAATGATTGAGATAAAACTCCTAACAGAACCACTCAGTATAATGAGGCAGACGTAGTCACTTTGGACTCTGTTTGGCATCTATAAAAGTGGCATCCACCTTTTTAGCTGTGCTCAGTACTGTGGTCATCCACACTTGTGTGCTAAAGGATGCCTAAAATGATTGGACACCATCAGAACAGGCACTATATGAGGTCCAAAGTGATTCCATCTGATTCACTATAATGGTTTTGTTGGGGGTATTGCTTGAATCATTGATTTTGCAAATTTACATAGAAGTTTCAACGTAAGCATTCAGTGGGGAGCACAGGAGAAAAGTGAGCTGAGCATTATTCAAATTTTTGAGAGGTACAATAAGCAAATAAAAAAAACAGTATAAGAATAGTTTGGGGGGACTTAAATCATTTTTCTTTCGATTTAGTGATCATATGGCTTTATTTTTCGGGTCAGTGCGATTACAGTGCTATCTGATTTATATATTTTGGAGTTTTCCTACTATCATACACTAAAAATGATTTTTTATATTTTTTTTGCATCATATACCTAAAGTTATAAAGTTCATACTGTTTTGCTAACTGAACTGTGTGATAGCTTACATTTTTGTGAGGTAAGTTCAAGATTACCATTTTGGGTGATATAATATTTTTTGGTCATCTTTATTGAAATTTTTCAGTTTCAGAGTGAATAAAAAACAGCAATTCAGTTATTTTGTATGTATTTTTTGTACGGTTCATCATGGGATAAAATTGATTTATTCTACGGATCCAGTACGATTATATCGACATAAGATATATACAGTGTTATTATTGTTTTGCTACTTTAGCATCCCAAATTTTTTTTTACTTAAATTAATTTGTTTTCGCATCACTATATTTCAGAGCTGTAACATTTTTTTTTTTTTCTGAATGAGCCCTTAGAACTTGATTTTTGTAGCAATTTAGCAGTTTAATTTATACAATTTGTTTGTGTGTCAGTATAATGAATAAGCTACATTTTTTAAGTGTTTTTTATTAGATTTTGTTTTATGGTATTCACTGTATGGAATAAATAATTTGACTGTTTTATAGTTTGGTTTATTCAAGTGTTTGTGTTACCAATTATGTATACTTTTTTGTTATTTTGTTTTAAAACAAAAGCTGCATTTTTAATAGGAAAAAACAAGAAAGCCAGCTAAACTCAAAATGTCATGTATTATAAGATGTGCACTGCACTAAAAATTCCAAACTGTACTATTAAAAATATGAGATTTTCGGCAAAAAAAATGCAATTTCTTGAGTTACCCCGCCACGGCAAAGCACATCTCTTTGGGGCAGTCGTTCTCTAAAATATTTTGTATTTAAAATGTGTCATACGGCCTCACATATAAAAAACTAGAACTGTGTATAGCAGCACTTACCTGGTGCTTTTCAATCCTATACCCATAACTGAATCATGGCTGTGGGTGGGACAGGCCCAAGCATTTTTAATAGGAAAAATATTTTTTTCTGAGCTTTTTTTCATGTATTTTTTACATGTCTTATTTAACTACTTTTGCTTTATTATTTAGTTTTAGTATGGGACATGAATCATTTTCATTTTGATCATTGGTCTCATACACTGCAGTACAGGGGCAGACACTGACAACTTGAAGCCCATGAGCAAAAAATGTGTTTGTGACCCTCTTCTTTTACAGCAGCAAAGCTACAAATTATATATACTGCTGGAGATCATATATTAAATAGTATTCTTTCATTATATGTATTTCAGTCCCTTTTTAAATATTGCCTTATCCCTTAAGGCCCCGTTACACACGTCGATTTATCGTGCGATCGAATGTGCGATCGCACCCGCCCCTCTCGTTTGTGTGTCACGGGTAGAGTTGAGCGCGGTTCGCGGTTCGAAGTTCTCCAGTTCGCGGCTCGAGTGATTTTGGGGGCTGTTCTAGATCGAACTAGAACTCGAGCTTTTTGCTAAAGCTTGATAGTTCTAGATACATTCGAGAACGGTTCTAGCAGCAAAAAAAACAGCTAATTCCTAGCTGGCTTTCCGCTGTAATAGTGTAAGTCACTCTGTGACTCACACTATTATGAAATTTCAGTGTATAGTGTGCGGGAACAGCGTCTTCAGATCACTGCTGTATGGATAATCGCCATTTTTCTTTTTTTTTCCCTTGTCTTCCTTCCCTAAGCGCGCGCGTGTAGTGGGGCGGGCCAGCATGTCAGCCAATCCCAGAAACACACACAGCTAAGTGGACTTTTAGCCAGAGAAGCAATGGCATGTGTGATAGGATGTCCATGTCACATGTCCCTGCATTATAAAACCGGACATTTTCCTCCAGCACGCCATTATCTGCCTTCTGCATCCTTGGTGTCAGACATCACTGGCGCAGCTCCTATCGCCGATACTGCTGTATACGCTCCATACACAGCGCTGGACAGCTTAGGGATAGCACTTTCTATCAGTCCTTTTAAGGGCTCATACCGGCAGGGTCAGAGCCATAGGTGACAGAGTTTAAAACAGAGTTTAACAGCTACACAAGATGACAGCGTCTGTGTAGCTAAGGTCAGGGATTTCCTCGCTGCATTTCCCCATTAGGAGGGATAGAAAGGCAGGCTTCCTTTCCTCTACCCAGAGACCCACAACCCTGCCACTGTACCCTCCTGCCCTTTGCACACTCCAACTCATTGTTACTAAGCCATTATACTAGCAAACACTGAGTGAACTTAGTGGCATCCTAAACGTGGCTGTTGGACTTATGTATTGCCCCAGTAGTGCAAAGATATTTGCAGCACATCTGCCTGCATTGCACATTCCAACTCATTGTTACTAAGCCATTATACTAGCAAACACTGAGTGAACTTAGTGGCATCATAAAAGTGGCTGTTGGACTTCTGTATTGTCCCACTAGTGCAAAGATATTTGCAGCACGTCTGCCTGCATTGCACACTCCAACTCATTGTTACTAAGCCATTATACTAGCAAACACTGAGTGAACTTAGTGGCATCCTAAACGTGACTGTTGGACTGCTGTATTGCCCCGGTAGTGCAAAGATATTTACAGCACGTCTGCCTGCATTGCACACTCCAACTTATTGTTACTAAGCCATTATACTAGCAAACACTGAGTGAACTTAGTGGCATCATAAAAGTGGCTGTTGGACTTCTGTATTGTCCCACTAGTGCAACGATATTTGCAGCACGTCTGCCTGCATTGCACACTCAAACTCATTGTTACTAAGCCATTATACTAGCAAACACTGAGTGAACTTAGTGGCATCATAAAAGTGGCTGTTGGACTAATGTATTGTCCCACTAGTGCAAAGATATTTGCAGCACGTCTGCCTGCATTGCACACTCCAACTCATTGTTACTAAGCCATTATACTAGCAAACACTGAGTGAACTTAGTGGCATCCTAAACGTGGCTGTTGGACTGCTGTATTGCCCCAGTAGTGCAAAGATATTTACAGCACGTCTGCCTGCATTGCACACTCCAACTCATTGTTACTAAGCCATTATACTAGCAAACACTGAGTGAACTTAGTGGCATCATATAAGTGGCAGTTGGACTTCTGTATTGTCCCACTAGTGCAAAGAAATTTGCAGCACGTCTGCCTGCATTGCACACTCCAACTCATAGTTACTAAGCCATTATACTAGCAAA
Organism: Anomaloglossus baeobatrachus; assembly: GCF_048569485.1. Classification (NCBI taxonomy): domain Eukaryota; kingdom Metazoa; phylum Chordata; class Amphibia; order Anura; family Aromobatidae; genus Anomaloglossus; species Anomaloglossus baeobatrachus. Next base: position 164,686,446 of record NC_134354.1, read on the forward strand.
CACTGAGTGAACTTAGTGGCATCCAAAACGTGGCTGTTGGACTTCTGTATTGTCCCACTAGTGCAAAGATATTTGCAGCACGTCTGCCTGCATTGCACACTCAAACTCATTGTTACTAAGCCATTATACTAGCAGTTTATGCTGCCAGTTTAAGGGCCGTAGTTGCATTGTCAGGGAAAATTATTCTTTATTATTCTGCTGTTAATAAAGCTAGATCACCGCTGCAATCTTCACCACCTCTCAATTTTTACTACCACTTTTTAAGTGCACAATCTTGTCGCAATCAACATGAGTGGCAAAATGACAGATGCTGGTGGAAAGGGGAAGAGGCGTGTTGGAAAAGGAAAGAAAGGGTTTGTCCGTGGGGAAGGTGGCAAAGATCCATTAATATCTGCTGAAGATAGACCATCTACCAGCAAAAGTAAGATGTCTACTACTTACCGTGGACAATCCGATGTGCTCCCTTTTTTACGGACACGAACAACTGGAACAAAGGTAGATAATGGCCAAAAAAGGAAAATGCTTGAATGGATCTCAAGTGGTCCAACAAGTGCCCTCTCAGCCACCTCAACTACCGCATCCAAAAAACCCCAGTCCTCTGAGTTGTCATCCCAATCAAACTTGCTTTCTCCCAGCTCTGAAGTCTCCATCAGCTCTGCACAGTATGGTGGAACTGAGATGGCTGAGTCTGCAGAGCTGTTCAGTCACACTATAGCCTGGGAATCAGAGGTCTGCTCCCAAGCTACAGTGAGTACAGACCAGGAAATGGTCTGCAGTGATGCCCAGAACCTTTGTGACTCTGATTCAGGCCGTGAGGACCAAGTTTCTGAGCATAATGTTGACCCTTTTTCACAAACTGTAACGCCTGTTGTTATAGACAATGAGGAACATACTGATGACGATGAGACGCAGATACCAGATTGGGATCACAACTTAAATATTCGGTCAGGGCAAGAACAGGCTCGGTCTGAGGGTGAGGGGAGTGCAAACACAACAATTGATAAGGAAGTTCTAGATCCCACCTACTGTCAACTAGAGATGAGCGAACCGGTCGCGGTTCGGCTCGAGGTTGGTTCGCCGAACGGACCTCCCGTTCGAGTTCGGTTCGTCGAACGTTCGACGAACCGAACTCGAACTGCATAGGAAACAATGGCAGGCAATCACAAACACAGAAAAACACCTAGAAAACACCCTTAAAGGTGTCCAAAAGGTCACAAACAACTCACAACACATGGGAAAGTGACAAGGACATATACTCATGCGAAAACAAAAGAGCTGGACAAGGAAAAAGAGGAGGACACACAGATATATGAGTATATGCAAGGAAACATCGATTCCATTATTGTGCAACTTGAGCCCTGCTCATTCTTGGCTTCCAATCTTGATAAATTGCCTGAGCTCGCCACGTACGTCTTGGGGATCTTGTCGTGTCCTGCAGCCAGCGTTCTCTCGGAACCTGTCTTCAGTGCTGCTGTGGGTCTGCTGGCAGATAAGCACACGTGTCTGTCCACTGACAATGTGGACATGGCTCTCAGAGGACTTTTCTTCCCCTGGGTCAGCCAGGGGACGGGAAAGGCACGCGTATTTTTGAGAGTGCTTCATGCAAAGCATCTTTTTCTTTTTCAAAAGGGGGCTCAACCGATGCCAGTCAAGTGGGGTGTGTGTGGCCCAGTGAGTGGCAACGAGGGAGACTGTGGTTGGAGTCCCCTCGCTGTGTTTCTAAAAGAACCAAGATGAACAAGTCATGGCTCTCAGAGGACTTTTCTTCCCCGGGGTCAGCCAGGGGACGGGAAAGGCACGCGTATTTTTGAGAGTGCTTCATGCAAAGCATCTTTTTCTTTTTCAAAAGGGGGCTCAACCGATGCCAGTCAAGTGGGGTGTGTGTGGCCCAGTGAGTGGCAACGAGGGAGACTGTGGTTGGAGTCCCCTCGCTGTGTTTCTAAAAGAACCAAGATGAACAAGTCATGGCTCTCAGAGGACTTTTCTTCCCCGGGGTCAGCCAGGGGACGGGAAAGGCACGCGTATTTTTGAGAGTGCTTCATGCAAAGCATCTTTTTCTTTTTCAAAAGGGGGCTCAACTGATGCCAGTCAAGTCGGGTGTGTGTGGCCCAGTGAGTGGCAACGAGGGAGACTGTGGTTGGAGTCCCCTCGCTGTGTTTCTAAAAGAACCAAGATGAACAAGTCATGGCTCTCAGAGGACTTTTCTTCCCCGGGGTCAGCCAGGGGACGGGAAAGGCACGCGTATTTTTGAGAGTGCTTCATGCAAAGCATCTTTTTCTTTTTCAAAAGGGGGCTCAACCGATGCCAGTCAAGTGGGGTGTGTGTGGCCCAGTGAGTGGCAACGAGGGAGACTGTGGTTGGAGTCCCCTCGCTGTGTTTCTAAAAGAACCAAGATGAACAAGTCATGGCTCTCAGAGGACTTTTCTTCCCCGGGGTCAGCCAGGGGACGGGAAAGGCACGCGTATTTTTGAGAGTGCTTCATGCAAAGCATCTTTTTCTTTTTCAAAAGGGGGCTCAACCGATGCCAGTCAAGTGGGGTGTGTGTGGCCCAGTGAGTGGCAACGAGGGAGACTGTGGTTGGAGTCCCCTCGCTGTGTTTCTAAAAGAACCAAGATGAACAAGTCATGGCTCTCAGAGGACTTTTCTTCCCCGGGGTCAGCCAGGGGACGGGAAAGGCACGCGTATTTTTGAGAGTGCTTCATGCAAAGCATCTTTTTCAAAAGGGGGCTCAACCGATGCCAGTCAAGTGGGGTGTGTGTGGCCCAGTGAGTGGCAACGAGGGAGACTGTGGTTGGAGTCCCCTCGCTGTGTTTCTAAAAGAACCAAGATGAACAAGTCATGGCTCTCAGAGGACTTTTCTTCCCCGGGGTCAGCCAGGGGACGGGAAAGGCACGCGTATTTTTGAGAGTGCTTCATGCAAAGCATCTTTTTCTTTTTCAAAAGGGGGCTCAACCGATGCCAGTCAAGTGGGGTGTGTGTGGCCCAGTGAGTGGCAACGAGGGAGACTGTGGTTGGAGTCCCCTCGCTGTGTTTCTTAAAGAACCAAGATGAACAAGTCATGGCTCTCAGAGGACTTTTCTTCCCCGGGGTCAGCCAGGGGACGGGAAAGGCACGCGTATTTTTGAGAGTGCTTCATGCAAAGCATCTTTTTCTTTTTCAAAAGGGGGCTCAACCGATGCCAGTCAAGTGGGGTGTGTGTGGCCCAGTGAGTGGCAACGAGGGAGACTGTGGTTGGAGTCCCCTCGCTGTGTTTCTAAAAGAACCAAGATGAACAAGTCATGGCTCTCAGAGGACTTTTCTTCCCCGGGGTCAGCCAGGGGACGGGAAAGGCACGCGTATTTTTGAGAGTGCTTCATGCAAAGCATCTTTTTCTTTTTCAAAAGGGGGCTCAACCGATGCCAGTCAAGTGGGGTGTGTGTGGCCCAGTGAGTGGCAACGAGGGAGACTGTGGTTGGAGTCCCCTCGCTGTGTTTCTAAAAGAACCAAGATGAACAAGTCATGGCTCTCAGAGGACTTTTCTTCCCCGGGGTCAGCCAGGGGACGGGAAAGGCACGCGTATTTTTGAGAGTGCTTCATGCAAAGCATCTTTTTCAAAAGGGGGCTCAACCGATGCCAGTCAAGTGGGGTGTGTGTGGCCCAGTGAGTGGCAACGAGGGAGACTGTGGTTGGACTCCCCTCGCTGTGTTTCTAAAAGAACCAAGATGAACAAGTCATGGCTCTCAGAGGACTTTTCTTCCCCGGGGTCAGCCAGGGGACGGGAAAGGCACGCGTATTTTTGAGAGTGCTTCATGCAAAGCATCTTTTTCTTTTTCAAAAGGGGGCTCAACCGATGCCAGTCAAGTGGGGTGTGTGTGGCCCAGTGAGTGGCAACGAGGGAGACTGTGGTTGGAGTCCCCTCGCTGTGTTTCTAAAAGAACCAAGATGAACAAGTCATGGCTCTCAGAGGACTTTTCTTCCCCGGGGTCAGCCAGGGGACGGGAAAGGCACGCGTATTTTTGAGAGTGCTTCATGCAAAGCATCTTTTTCTTTTTCAAAAGGGGGCTCAACCGATGCCAGTCAAGTGGGGTGTGTGTGGCCCAGAGAGTGGCAACGAGGGAGACTGTGGTTGGAGTCCCCTCGCTGTGTTATATATGCTTTTAGAAGGGCATGACATGGCTTGGAGGTTGACTTTCATAAAATGCAAACTGTTGGCTACCAAAATGCTGCCTTTCCAACAACTGTGGTTATAGGCAATGAGGAACATACTGATGAAGATGAGACGCAGATACCCGATTGGGATGACAACTTAAATATTCGGTCAGGGCAAGAAGAAACTCGGTCTGAGGGGGAGGGGAGTGCAAACACAACAATTGATGATGAAGTTCTAGATCCCACCTACTGTCAACCCACAGTCAGACACTCGAGGAGGTCAATAGAGGCGGTGGAGGAGGATGCAACCGACGTCGAAGTAACCTGGCGCCTTCCTGGACACAGTCGGAGCACTGGTAGCACGTCTACAACTGCATCCTCAGCCACCACTCTGCCTCTGAGCATTATTCGGGGTGGATCAACAGGTCGCATGGCCTCTAAGCCTTGCCTAGCCTGGTCCTTTTTTGACATAAAAAAAGATCGGCCAAATTATGTGATCTGTAACATTTGCCATGGTTATCTTAGTAGAGGTCAAAACCTCAGCAGTTTGACAACTTCTTCCATGAATCGTCACATGAATAAATATCATATGGCCTGGTGGGAAGCTCACCGTGCTGCAATGCGGCCTAGTGGAGCCAACCATCCACCGCCTGCCCCTTCCAGGGCATCCGCGCGCTCGTCATCTTCTAGGACTGTGGGGACAGCTGTCACACCTGTATTTCCACCCACAACTTCCACCACTGTAACCGCAACAGGCAGTTTGCTTGGTAGGTCGTCAGTTGGTTTGGAAGGGGAAACAAGTGAGTGTGTACAGCTCTCTCAGACATCGATAGCACCAACTTTGGATGAAGGCAACATCATGTCTCCGCCTGCACTTTCCTCCCAAAGCTGCATTTTTCCAGGGACACCCTACTCAACACCGTCTACACACAGCAGCCAGATCTCTGTCCCTCAGATGTGGTCAAATAAAAGGCCACTTCCTTCGACCCATGACAAAGCGAAGAGGTTGACTCTATCCCTCTGTAAGCTGTTGGCTACAGAAATGCTGCCTTTCCGCCTAGTGGACACACAGGATTTTAGAGACCTTATATCTGTCGCTGTGCCCCAGTACCAGATGCCTAGTCGCCACTACTTCTCTAAGAAAGGTGTGCCCGCGCTACACCAGCATGTCGCACACAATATCACCGCTTCCTTGAGAAACTCTGTGTGTGAACGGGTGAATTTCACCACCGATACTTGGACCAGTAAGCATGGACAGGGACGTTACATGTCGCTGACTGGGCACTGGGTAACTATGGTGATAGATGGTGAAGGGTCTGCTGCACAAGTCTTGCTGTCCCCACGACTTGTGTGTCAATCCTCTGTCTGTCCAAGTTCCGCCACTGCTTCTGCATCCTCCACCTCATCTGGGTCCTCCACCTCCGCCCCAAGCCTGCCTGGTCAGGCCACCAGCGTTCTCACTGCGCAGAAGGAATGACGCACCCCTCATTACTATGCTGGCAGCAGAGCGCAACGGCATCAGGCGGTCTTTAGCTTGACATGTCTTGGGAATAAGAGTCACACAGCTGAGGAGTTGTGGTCAGCTCTGCGGTCCGAGTTTAATAAATGGTTGTCTCCACTCAACCTGCAGCCTGGTAAGGCCGTGTGCGACAATGCTGCAAACCTGGGTGCGGCCCTTCGCCTGGGCAAGGTGACACACGTGCCTTGTATGGCTCACGTGTTGAACCTTGTTGTCCAGCAATTTTTAACACACTATCCCGGCCTAGATGGCCTTCTTACCAGGGCACGGAAACTGTCTGCAGTGCTCACTTCCGCCGTTCAACCGCCGCAGCTGAGCGACTTGCATCGCTCCAGAAGTCTTTCGGCCTGCCGGATCATCGCCTGAAATGCGATGTGGCGACACGCTGGAATTCAACTCTCCACATGTTACAGCGACTGTGGCAGCACCGCAGAGCCCTGGTGCAATACGTCATGACGTATAGCCTGGGCCAACGAGATGCAGAGGTGGGGCAGATCACCCTGATGGAGTGATCTCAGATCAAGGACCTATGCACCCTTCTGCACAGTTTCGACATGGCGACGAATATGTTTAGCGCTGACAATGCCATTATCAGCATGACGATTACAGTCATTTACATGCTGGAGCACACGCTAAACACTATTCGGAGTCAGGGGGTGGGACAACAGGAAGGGGAGGAACTACAGGAGGATTCATATGCGCAAGACACAACAACATCACCAAGGTCCAGACGTTCATCATCACCAACGCGGCAGGCATGGGACCATGGGGGACAGGGATCAACAAGGGCGCATGGTAGCAGGCGAGATGTTGAGGAAGGTGCAGGAGGACATGAAGATATGGAGGACGAACTGTCCATGGACATGGAAGACTCAGCAGATGAGGGGGACCTTGGTCAAATTTAAGTTGAAAGAGGTTGGGGGGAGATGACAGAGGAAGAAAGAACGGTTAGCACCTCTATGCGACAAACACAGCGTGGACTTGGTCCGCATGGCTGCGCAAGACACATGAGTGCCTTCTTGTTGCACTACCTCCAACATGACCCTCGTATTGTCAAAATTAGAAGTGATGATGACTACTGGCTTGCCACACTATTAGATCCCCGGGACAAGTCCAAATTTTGTGACATAATTCCACCCATAGAAAGGGACGCACGTATGCAGGAGTATCAGCAGAAGCTGTTACTCGATCTTAGCTCGGCTTTTCCACCAAACAACCGTGCAGGTGCAGGGAGTGATTCTCCCAGTTGTAACTTGACAAACATGGGACGGCCTCGTCATCTTCAACAGTCTACCCGTACCAGTAGGACCGTATCTGGTGCTGGTAACAGCAATTTTATGGAATCTTTTCATAATTTTTTTAGACCCTCCTTTGCAAGGCCACCAGAGACATCAAGTGTGTCACATAGTCAACGGATGGAGAGGATGATACAGGAGTATCTCCAAATGAACATCGATGCAATGACTTTGCAAATGGAGCCTTGCTCCTTTTGTGCTTCAAATCTAGAAAAATGTCAAGAGCTCTCCAGTTACGCCTTGAAGATTTTGTCGTGTCCAGCTGCCAGCGTTGTCTCTGAACGTGTCTTCAGTGCTGCTGGGTGTGTGCTGACAGATAAGCGCACGCGTCTGTCCAGTGACAATGTGGACAGACTGACGTTCATCAAAATGAACAAGTCATGGATCCAGAAGGAATTTACTACCCCTGTGTCATCCTGGGGAGAGTAAATGCTTGTGGATTTGGAATGTGCTTGATGCAAATCAAAACATCCTGTTTGCAACTAGGGCACAAGTCCTGCCACTGATGGGGTGTCTGTGTGCCCAATTTGGGGAAAAAAGGTAGACTCCGCTTGGAGTAACCCTTGCTTGCTGTGTTTTTTAAAAATGATACAAGATGAACAGATCTGAAGGCAAGATGAAGGCAACATCATGTCTCCGCCTGCACTTTTCTCACAAACCTGCATTTTTCCAGGGACACCCTACTCAACACCGTCTACAGACAGCAGCCAGATCTCTGTCCCTCAGATGTGGTCAAATAAAAGGCCACTTACTGCGACCCATGACAACGCTAAGTGGTTGACTCTATCCCTCTGTAAGCTGTTGGCTACCGAAATGCTGCCTTTACGCGTAGTGGACACACAGGATTTTACAGACCTTATGTCTGTCGCTGTGCCCCAGTACCAGATGCCCAATCACCACTGCTTCTCCAAGAAAAGCATGCCCGCGCTACACCAGCATGTCGCACACAACATCACCACTTCCTTGAGAAAATCTGTGTGCGACAGGGTGCATTTCAACACAGATACTTGGACCAGTAAGCATAGACAGGGTCATTACATGTCACTGACTGGGCACTGGCAAACTATGGTGAGAGATGGAGAAGGGTCTGCTGTACAAGTCTTGCCGTCCCCACGAGTTGTTTCAATCCTTGTTCTGTATGTAGAAGTTAATACACTGCTTCTGCCTCTTCAACCTCGTGTGGGTCCTCTACCTTGGCGCAAACCCTGTGTGGTCAGGCCACCCTTCCTTGCAACTGCGCACAAGGACTACCACACACCTCCTTACTATGCTGGCAGCAGAGCTCAATGCCATCAGGCGGTCAAAGTTTTACTTTGAAATGTATGGGAAATGTGAGTCACACCGCTATTCCAGAGAATAGTAGTCAGGCAGGGTCAAAACATTAATTGAGGAACAGGAACAGAATGGGACGGCCAGGAAAGAATCAGAAAACAAGCAGAGGTGAAATGCGTATCGGCCAACAAGGTACATAAACAGCAAGCAGGAAAAGTAGTCAGGTAACAAGCACACAAAATCATAAAACTGAACTGGGGGTAAAATTAACCAGAGGTTCATAGCTATGTCTGGCAGTGGTCTGCAGACAGGATGGGCATAAAAAAGGGTGTGGTGTCTTCCCATTGGTTGTAGCTGAATGATGGTATTTCATCTGTGAGATACCCACCAGCTACATTCAGCCAGAGATTCTGCATCTGTCAAGGTAATGCAGCCCAGTGGGTGAGCATAACCTGCGTCCACCTGCGCCGCTGGCATCGACTACTCTCCCATCATCAGCACTATTCATGAAAGGAACACGTTGTCACCTGGCGACCGGAGTACAAATTGACGGAGCGGACTCCGTTGGTGACTTAACAGCCGTGTGCGGCAATGATGCAAACCTGGCTGCGGGCCATCCTCAGGGCAATGTGACACACGTGCCTTTTAGGGCTCACGTGTTGAACCGAATTCGCCAGCAATTTTTAAAACACCATCACGGCCTACATGGCCTTGTGCAGTGGGCACGCTCGCTATGTGCTCACTTCCATCGTGCGCACACAGCAGCTCAACAACTTTCATCACTCCGGAAGTCTTAGGGTCTGGCAGTTAAACGCCGTAAATGCGATGTTTCGACACGCAGGAATTTGAATCTGCACATGTTGCAGCGTGTGTGGCAGCACCGCAGAGCCCTGCTGAAATACGGTAAGACATATAGCCTGGGATAACTTGATCCAGAGGTGGTGCAGATCACGCTGCTGGAGTGGTGTCAGATCAAGGACCTATGCACCCTGCTACACAGTTTTGAAATGTCGACGAAGATGTTTAGCACTGGCAATGTCATTCTCAGCGTGACAATTCTGGTCATCTACATGATGGAGCACACTGTAATTATTATTCGGAGTCAGGTGTTGGGACAAGAGGAAGGGGAGGAAGTACAGGAGGAGTCATATGCGGAAGGGATAACAAGATCTACGAGGTCCAGATGGTCAGCGGCACCTATGCGGCAGTCATGGTGAGGGAGAGGGATTAACAAGGGCGCATAGTATCAGCAAAAAGTGTTGATGAAAGTGCAGGAGCCCATGAAGAAATGGAGGACGAACTGGCGATGGGCATGGAAGACTCAGCAGATGAGTGAGAGCTTGCTCACATTTCGGTTGTGCGAGGTTGGGGGGAGAGGGCAGAGGAAGGATGCACGATTCTCACCTCTCTGCCACCAACACACCAAGGACTTGGTCCTCCTGGATGCACAAGACACATGAGCGCCTTCTTGCTGCACTACCTACATGACCCTCGGATTGTATGAATTTGAACTAATCCTGAATACTGGGTTGCCACACTGTTAGATCCCCGGTACAAGACAAAATTTGGCGAACTAATTCCTGCCATAGAAATAGACGCACGTATACAGGAGTATCTGCAGAATGTGGTACGCAATCTTAGATCTACTTGTCCACTAAACACCAGTGCTGCACAGAGTGAATCTCAACGCTTTGTCATGGATAGGAGGAAATGGTCTTTTACTTGTCCACATCGGAGGGACCGAAAGATGGCTGCTGTGCTGAGATGGCGTTGAGTACGGTGTCCCTGCACAGTTGCACTTTTGGTCATATCCCAAAATGAGTTGAAAAAGGACAGATGCTGTTGGAAAGGGGAACAGGTGTGTTGGAAAGGGTAAAAAAGTTTTGGTCCGTGGATTTGGTGGTTAAGCAACTGTAACATTTGCTGAAGAAACAACATCTGTTACAGTGGGACTGGCAGATTTGGATAAAGTGGTATATAATCTGTGACCGATATATAACGAAAATTAATAAGAAAAGAAAGAGAAAGGTATATATCCCCATCAGCAGTCAGTGTCCACCGTGCTCCCAGTTGGAAAAGGAGAGGTTGGCAACTTGAAGGTTTGGTGGAGGATACAGAGCTGTGTGGCTATGAAACTAATAGTAGCCTGAACCGAGTTAGACGCCATTCGGATCTGGAGACTGTGAGCCCTGTTAGCGTCACAGGGTCCACATGCCCACCCAGCCCAGGAACTCCCTGTTAACAACACAGGGGCCATTGAGTACGCTGACCGTGTGCGTAGGGGCCACACCTGTGGACAGCAGGCGCATCAGCAGCAGCAGGCCTGTTAATGCCACTGGGCTGCACAAGCAGGACTGTTAGGACAGGAGCTGGTCTTAACCGTTCTGCGTTACCAACTGTGGTGGTGGCCTGCATCCACCACCCGATCCCTGCCTACCTCTGGCCTAAAGCCGCAATGGGTTCAACACATGGAGGTGTGCTCTTTCGGAGCATAATAGAAGACTGCGCACCTCCTGGTTGGCTCCAGCCCCTTTTATAACCTGGGTCCGCCCCAAACCAGGGTGAACCACAATGCACCTCCTGGAGACAAAAGTAGAGTGACACGTCATGAGTGGCATAACTAGCGTCCTATTTGGAAACGCAACTTCAATGATGACCTCATGGCTGCCATGACCCAAACACCTCACCAGTCATCGTCTGAGCATCAATAATGCGGTGACAAGTCATAGGTGTGGGCCTCTGCAAGACATTTGGGAGGACACCTGATGCCCTGTGGTCTATATGGGACCCCCACATCAGGGCCAGGGCCAAAGAGTTCATTACCGGACCTAGTCTCTGATGCAGGAAGTGCCTGAGCATGCTCAGTATCATGAAATACAGTCTCTGAAAAAAGACTATCAGCTTTAGCATGGTGTCTATGCCCAAAACAGGACTTATACCCGGCACGGAATGCAAGCACCTGTGCAAAGAGGCTTTTCACACTTAGTGTGGGAGCATGCGCTGTATCCCGAAATGAAAACTTAGCGTCAGGAATGGCACAGTCAGGCTGAGCATACTCACTAGGCGAAACACTGTAATTATGCTGCAGCTGGGGTACATCGGCACACGCATGCGCACTAGCTGCCTCTCCACACTTAGACGTGGAGGGGAAATTTGTCTTGGAGATGCTGTCTATGAACAGAAGGAAAAGCTAAAGGAAGCCTGACTTTCCATCCCTCCGAATTATGAAATGCAGCAATGAATTCCATGAGTTTGCTATAACATTAGCGTAGCAAAATGTGCATGAGGGTGTGATGTAGAGGTGCTAGAAATAGCTTGTCACCAGTGGGGCACTAATGGAATACAACAGCCAGTTCTATGATGCCACAAAATGGCAGTATTTTGTGCTATCATTATAGCTTATTAAAAACAGAGCACGAGGTTGTCATGCAGAGGTGCTGCACATAGATTTGCAGTAGTGTGAATTGACAAAAGTACAATAGCCACGTTTAGGATACAACTAGGTACAGTGAGTGTTTGCTAGTATAATGGCTGAGTTTAAAAAAGTTTGAGTGTGCAATGCAGGCAGATGTCCTGCAAATAACGTTCCAATACTGTGAATTGACAAAAGTACAATAGCCACGTTTAGGATACAACTAGGTACAGTGAGTGTTTGCTAGTATAATGGCTGAGTTTAAAAAAGTTTGAGTGTGCAATGCAGGCAGATGTCCTGCAAATAACGTTCCAATACTGTGAATTGACAAAAGTACAATAGCCACGTTTAGGATACAACTAGGTACAGTGAGTGTTTGCTAGTATAATGGCTGAGTTTAAAAAAGTTTGAGTGTGCAATGCAGGCAGATGTCCTGCAAATAACGTTCCAATACTGTGAATTGACAAAAGTACAATAGCCACGTTTAGGATACAACTAGGTACAGTGAGTGTTTGCTAGTATAATGGCTGAGTTTAAAAAAGTTTGAGTGTGCAATGCAGGCAGATGTCCTGCAAATAACGTTCCAATACTGTGAATTGACAAAAGTACAATAGCCACGTTTAGGATACAAGTAGGTACAGTGAGTGTTTGCTAGTATAATGGCTGAGTTTAAAAAAGTTTGAGTGTGCAATGCAGGCAGACGTGCTGCAAATAACGTTCCAATACTGTGAATTGACAAAAGTACAATAGCCACGTTTAAGATACAACTAGGTACAGTGAGTGTTTGCTAGTATAATGGCTGAGTTTAAAAAAGTTTGAGTGTGCAATGCAGGCAGATGTCCTGCAAATAACGTTCCAATACTGTGAATTGACAAAAGTACAATAGCCACGTTTAGGATACAACTAGGTACAGTGAGTGTTTGCTAGTATAATGGCTGAGTTTAAAAAGTTTGAGTGTGCAATGCAGGCAGACGTGCTGCAAATATCGTTCCAATACTGTGAATAGACAAAAGTACAATAGCCACGTTTAGGATACAACTAGGTACAGTGAGTGTTTGCTAGTATAATGGCTGAGTTTAAAAAAGTTTGAGTGTGCAATGCAGGCAGATGTCCTGCAAATAACGTTCCAATACTGTGAATTGACAAAAGTACAATAGCCACGTTTAGGATACAACTAGGTACAGTGAGTGTTTGCTAGTATAATGGCTGAGTTTAAAAAAGTTTGAGTGTGCAATGCAGGCAGACGTGCTGCAAATAACGTTCCAATACTGTGAATTGACAAAAGTACAATAGCCACGTTTAGGATACAACTAGGTACAGTGAGTGTTTGCTAGTATAATGGCTGAGTTTAAAAATGTTTGAGTGTGCAATGCAGGCAGACGTGCTGCAAATAACGTTCTAATACTGTGAATTAACAAAAGTACAATAGCCACGTTAAGGATACAACTAGGTACAGTGAGTGTTTGCTAGTATAATGGCTGAGTTTAAAAAAGTTTGAGTGTGCAATGCAGGCAGATGTCCTGCAAATAACGTTCCAATACTGTGAATTGACAAAAGTACAATAGCCACGTTTAGGATACAACTAGGTACAGTGAGTGTTTGCTAGTATAATGGCTGAGTTTAAAAAAGTTTGAGTGTGCAATGCAGGCAGATGTCCTGCAAATAACGTTCCAATACTGTGAATTGACAAAAGTACAATAGCCACGTTTAGGATACAAGTAGGTACAGTGAGTGTTTGCTAGTATAATGGCTGAGTTTAAAAAAGTTTGAGTGTGCAATGCAGGCAGACGTGCTGCAAATAACGTTCCAATACTGTGAATTGACAAAAGTACAATAGCCACGTTTAGGATACAACTAGGTACAGTGAGTGTTTGCTAGTATAATGGCTGAGTTTAAAAAAGTTTGAGTGTGCAATGCAGGCAGATGTCCTGCAAATAACGTTCCAATACTGTGAATTGACAAAAGTACAATAGCCACGTTTAGGATACAACTAGGTACAGTGAGTGTTTGCTAGTATAATGGCTGAGTTTAAAAAAGTTTGAGTGTGCAATGCAGGCAGATGTCCTGCAAATAACGTTCCAATACTGTGAATTGACAAAAGTACAATAGCCACGTTTAGGATACAACTAGGTACAGTGAGTGTTTGCTAGTATAATGGCTGAGTTTAAAAAAGTTTGAGTGTGCAATGCAGGCAGATGTCCTGCAAATAACGTTCCAATACTGTGAATTGACAAAAGTACAATAGCCACGTTTAGGATACAACTAGGTACAGTGAGTGTTTGCTAGTATAATGGCTGAGTTTAAAAAGTTTGAGTGTGCAATGCAGGCAGACGTGCTGCAAATATCGTTCCAATACTGTGAATAGACAAAAGTACAATAGCCACGTTTAGGATACAACTAGGTACAGTGAGTGTTTGCTAGTATAATGGCTGAGTTTAAAAAAGTTTGAGTGTGCAATGCAGGCAGATGTCCTGCAAATAACGTTCCAATACTGTGAATTGACAAAAGTACAATAGCCACGTTTAGGATACAACTAGGTACAGTGAGTGTTTGCTAGTATAATGGCTGAGTTTAAAAAAGTTTGAGTGTGCAATGCAGGCAGATGTCCTGCAAATAACGTTCCAATACTGTGAATTGACAAAAGTACAATAGCCACGTTTAGGATACAACTAGGTACAGTGAGTGTTTGCTAGTATAATGGCTGAGTTTAAAAAAGTTTGAGTGTGCAATGCAGGCAGACGTGCTGCAAATATCGTTCCAATACTGTGAATTGACAAAAGTACAATAGCCACGTTTAGGATACAACTAGGTACAGTGAGTGTTTGCTAGTATAATGGCTGAGTTTAAAAAAGTTTGAGTGTGCAATGCAGGCAGACGTGCTGCAAATAACGTTCTAATACTGTGAATTGACAAAAGTACAATAGCCACGTTTAGGATACAACTAGGTACAGTGAGTGTTTGCTAGTATAATGGCTGAGTTTAAAAAAGTTTGAGTGTGCAATGCAGGCAGACGTGCTGCAAATAACGTTCCAATACTGTGAATTGACAAAAGTACAATAGCCACGTTTAGGATACAACTAGGTACAGTGAGTGTTTGCTAGTATAATGGCTGAGTTTAAAAAAGTTTGAGTGTGCAATGCAGGCAGATGTCCTGCAAATAACGTTCCAATACTGTGAATTGACAAAAGTACAATAGCCACGTTTAGGATACAACTAGGTACAGTGAGTGTTTGCTAGTATAATGGCTGAGTTTAAAAAAGTTTGAGTGTGCAATGCAGGCAGATGTCCTGCAAATAACGTTCCAATACTGTGAATTGACAAAAGTACAATAGCCACGTTTAGGATACAACTAGGTACAGTGAGTGTTTGCTAGTATAATGGCTGAGTTTAAAAAAGTTAGAGTGTGCAATGCAGGCAGATGTCCTGCAAATAACGTTCCAATACTGTGAATTGACAAAAGTCCAATAGCCACGTATAGGATGCCACTAGGTAAACTGAGTGTTTGCTAGTATAATGGCTTCGTTATAATTAGTTGGAGTGTGCAACGCAGGCAGATGCGCTCTGCAAATGTCTTGGCACTAGTGGGACTATAGCAAAGTCCAATAGCCACGTATAGGATGCCACTAGGTACACTGAGTGTTTGCTAGTAAAATTGCTTAGTTTAAAAAAGTTGTAGTGTGCAATGCAGGCAGACGTGCTCTGCAAATGTCTTTGCACTAGTGGGACTATAGCAAAGTCCAATAGCCACGTATAGGATGCCACTAGGTACACTGAGTGTTTGCTAGTAAAATTGCTTAGTTTAAAAAAGTTGTAGTGTGCAATGCAGGCAGACGTGCTCTGCAAATGTCTTTGCACTAGTGGGACTATAGCAAAGTCCAATAGCCACGTATAGGATGCCACTAGGTACACTGAGTGTTTGCTAGTAAAATTGCTTAGTTTAAAAAACTTGGAGTGTGCAATGCAGGCAGATGTGCTCTGCTAATGTCTTTGCACTAGTGGGACTATAGCAAAGTCCAATAGCCACGTTTAGGATGCCACTAGGTACACTGAGTGTTTGCTAGTAAAATTGCTTAGTTTAAAAAAGTTGTAGTGTGCAATGCAGGCAGACGTGCTCTGCAAATGTCTTTGCACTAGTGGGACTATAGCAAAGTCCAATAGCCACGTATAGGATGCCACTAGGTACACTGAGTGTTTGCTAGTAAAATTGCTTAGTTTAAAAAAGTTGTAGTGTGCAATGCAGGCAGACGTGCTCTGCAAATGTCTTTGCACTAGTGGGACTATAGCAAAGTCCAATAGCCACGTATAGGATGCCACTAGGTACACTGAATGTTTGCTAGTATAATGGCTTACTTAGAATGAGTTGGAGTGTGCAGAGGACAAGAGGGTACAGTGGCAGGATTGTGGTGCTCTGGGTAGAGGAATGGAAGCCTGCCTTTCTATTCCCTCCTAATGGTGAAATGCAGGGAGGAAATCCCTGACCTGGGCTACACAGACGCTGTTGCTGTTTGCAGGACCTGTCACTTATGGCTCTCTGACCCTGCCGCTTTGAGCCCTTAAAAGGACTGCTAGAATGTGCTCTCCCTAAGCTGTCTAACGCTGTGTATGCAGCGCATACAGCTGTATCGGCTATAGGACTCAGGAGGACGGAGCTGCGACACTGATGTCTGACACCAAAGACGCAGAAGGCAGATAATGGCGTTCGTGAAGAAAATGTCCGGTTTTATAATGCAGGGACATGTGACATGCAGATCCTATCACACATGCCGTTGCTTCTCTGGCTCAAAGTCCACTTAGGTGTGTGTGTGTCTGTGATTGGCTGACATGCTGGCCCGCCCCACAAGACGCGCGCGCTTAGGGAAGGAAGACAAGAAAAAAAAAAAAAAAAATGGCGATCGCCATTATAGAAACAGCAGTGATCTGAAGGCGCTGTTCACGCACACTATACACTGAAATGTGATAATAGTTTGATTCACAGAGTGACTTACACTATTACAGCAGAAACCAAGCTAGGATTTTGCTGTTTTTTGGCTGCTAGAACCGTTCTCGAACGTTTCTAGAACTATCGAGCTTTTGCAAAAAGCTCGAGTTCTAGTTCGATCTAGAACATGCCCCAAAATCACTCGAGCCGCGAACTGGAGAACCACGAACCACGAACCGCGCTCAACTCTACTGTCAACCCACAGTCAGGCCCTCGAGGAGGTCAACAGAGACGGTGGAGGAGGATGCAACTGACGACGAAGTTACCTTGCGCCTTCCTGGACAGAGTAGGAGTACTGGTAGCCCATCTACAACTGCATCCTCAGCCACCACTGTGCCTCTGAGCACTAGTCGGGGTGGATCAGCAGGTCGCATGCCCTCTAAGCCTTGCCTAGCCTGGTCCTTTTTTGACATAGAAAAAGATCGCCCAAATTATGTGATCTGTAAAATTTGTTGTGATTTTGTTAGTAGAGGTCAAAACCTCCGCAGTTTGACAACTTCTTCCATGAATCGTCACATGAATAAATATCATAGGTCCCGGTGGGAAGCTCACCGTGCTGCAATGCGGCCTAGCGGAGCGAACCATCCACGGCCTACCCCTTCCAGTGCATCCGCGTGCACTTCATCTTCTAGGACTGTGGGGACAGCTGTCACACCTGGTTTTCCACGCACAACTTCCACCACTGTAACTGCAACAGGCAGTTTGCTTGGTAGGTCGTCAGTTGGTTTGGAAGGGGAAACAAGTGCGTGTGTACAGCTCTCTCAGACATCGATAGCACCAACCTTGGATGAAGGCAACATCATGTTTCCAACTGCACTTTCCTCACAAACCTGCATTTTTCCAGGGACACCCTACTCAACACCGTCTACACACAGCAGCCAGATCTCTGTCCCTCAGATGTGGACAAATAAAAGGCCATTTCCTGCGACCCATGACAAAGCTAAGAGGTTGACTTTATCCCTCTGTAAGCTCTTGGCTACCGAAATGCTGCCTTTCCGCCTGGTGCACACAGGATTTTAGAGACCTTATGTCTGTCGCTGTGCCCCAGTACCAGATGCCCAGTCGCCACTACTTCTCTAAGAAAGGTGTGCCCGCGCTACACCAGCATGTCGCACACAACATCACCGCTTCCTTGAGAAACTGTGTGTGTGAACGGGTGCATTTTACCACCGATACTTGGACTAGTAAGCATGGACAGGGACGTTACATGTCGCTGACTGGGCACTGGGTAACTATGGTGATAGATGGTGATGGGTCTGCTGCACAAGTCTTGCTGTCCCCACGACTTGTGTGTCAATCCTCTGTCTGTCACAGTTCCGCCACTGCTTCTGCCTCCTCCACCTCATCTGTGTCCTCCATCTCCGCCCCAAGCCTGCCTGGTCAGGCCACCAGCGTTCAAGCACCCCTCATTACTATGCTGGCAGCAGAGCGCAACAGCATCAGGCGGTCTTTAGCTTGACATGTCTTGGGAATAAGAGTCACACAGCTGAGGAGTTGTGGTCAGCTCTGCGGTCCGAGTTTAATAAATGGTTGTCTCCACTCAACCTGCAGCCTGGTAAGGCCGTGTGCGACAATGCTGCAAACCTGGGTGCGGCCCTTCGCCTGGGCAAGGTGACACACGTACCTTGTATGGCTCACGTGTTGAACCTTGTTGTCCAGCAATTTTTATCACACTATCCCGGCCTAGATGGCCTTCTGACCAGGGCACGAAAACTGTCTGCTCACTTCCGCCGGTCAAGCGCCGCAGCTGAGTGACTTGCATCGCTCCAGAAGTCTTTCGGCTTGCCGGTTCATAGCCTGAAATGCGATGTGCCGACACGCTGGAATTCAACTCTCCACATGTTACAGCGACTGTGGCAGCACCGCCGAGCCCTGGTGCAATACATCATGACGTATAGCCTGGGCCAACGGGTGGGGCAGATCACCCTTATGGAGTGGTCTCAGATCAAGGACCTATGCACCCTTCTGCACAGTTTCGACATGGCGACGAATATGTTTAGCGCTGACAATGCCATTATCAGCATGACAATTCCAGTCATTTACATGCTGGAGCACACGCTAAACACTATTCGGAGTCAGGGGGTGGGACAACAGGAAGGGGAGGAAGTACAGGAGGATTCATATGCGCAAGACACAACAACATCACCAAGGTCCAGACGTTCATCGTCACCAACGCGGCAGGCATGGGACCATGGGGGACAGGGATCAACAAGGGCACATGGTAGCAGGCGAAATGTTGAGGAAGGTGCAGGAGAACATGAAGAAATGGAGGACGAACTGTCCATGGACATGGAAGACTCAGCGGATGAGGGAGACCTTGGTCAAATTTCAGTTGAAAGAGGTTTGGGGGAGATGTCAGAGGAAGAAAGAACGGTTAGCACCTCTATGCCACAAACACAGCGTGGACTTGGTCCGCATGGCTGCGCAAGACACATGAGTGCTTTCTTGCTGCACTACCTCCAACATGACCCTCGTATTGTCAAAATTAGAAGTGATGATGATTACTGGATTGCCACACTATTAGATCCCCGGTACAAGTCCAAATTTTGTGACATAATTCCAGCCATAGAAAGGGACGCACGTATGCAGGAGTATCAGCAGAAGATGTTACTCGATCTTAGCTCGGCTTTTCCACCAAACAACCGTGCAGGTGCAGGGAGTGGATCTCCCAGTTGTAACTTGAGAAACATGGGACGGTCTCGTCATCTTCAACAGTCTACCCATACCAGTAGGACTGTATCTGGTGCTGGTAACAGCAATTTTATGGAATCTTTTCATAATTTTTTTAGACCCTCCTTTGCAAGGCCACCAGAGACAACAGGTCTGACACATAGTCAACGGCTGGAGAGGATGATACTGGAGTATCTCCAAATGAACATTGATGCCATGACTTTGCAAATGGAGCCTTGCTCATTTTGGGCTTCAAATCTTGAAAAATGGCCAGAGCTCTCAACTGACGCCTTGGAGATTTTGTCGTGTCCAGCTGCCAGCGTTGTCTCTGAACGTGTCTTCAGTGCTGCTGGGTGTGTGCTGACAGATAAGCGCACGCGTCTATCCAGTGACAATGTGGACAGACTAACGTTCATCAAAATGAACAAGTCATGGATCCACAAGGAATTTACTACCCCTGTGTCATCCTGGGGAAAGTAAATGCTTGTGGATTTGGAATGTGCTTGATGCAAATCAAAACATCCTGATTGCAACTAGGGCACAAATGCTGCCACTGATGGGGTGTCTGTGTGGCCCAATTTTTTGAAAAAAAGGGATACTCCGCTTGGAGTAATCCTTGCTTACATTGTTTTTAAAAATGATCTAAGATGCACAGCGCTGAGATCAGGAAAGACTTTGCTACCTACCCCTGTGTCATCCTGGGGACAGTTAATTATGGCACATTTTTGAATGTGCTTGATGCAAATCTAGCTGTGAAATGTACAACTAGGGCACAAGTGCTGCCACTGAATGGGTGGGTGTGTGTGTGGCACAATTTTTGGAAAAAAGGGAGACTCCGCTTGGAGTAACCCTTGCTTGCTGTGTTTTTTTAAAAGAAGCCAAGATGAACAGAGCTGGGATCAGGAAAGACTTTGCTACCTACCCCGGTGTCATCCTGGGGACGGATAAGAATGGCGTATTTTTGAATGTGCTTGATGCAAATCTAGCTGTGAAGAGTACAACTGGGGCACAACTGCTGCCACTGAAGGGGTGGGTGTGTGTGGGGCACAATTTTTGGAAAAAAGGGAGACTCCGCTTGGAGTAACCCTTGCTTGCTGTGTTTTTAAAAAATGATCCAAGATGAACAGAGCTGGGATCAGGAAAGACTTAGCTACCTACCCCGGTGTCATCCTGGGGACGGTTAAGAATGGCGTATTTTTGAATGTGCTTGA
Organism: Anomaloglossus baeobatrachus; assembly: GCF_048569485.1. Lineage (NCBI taxonomy): Eukaryota > Metazoa > Chordata > Amphibia > Anura > Aromobatidae > Anomaloglossus > Anomaloglossus baeobatrachus. The sequence goes on from NC_134354.1 coordinate 164,706,931, forward strand.
TGCAAATCTAGCTGTGAAGTGTACAACTAGGGCACAAGTGCTGCCACTGAATGGGTGGGTGTGTGTGGGGCACAATTTTTGGAAAAAAGGGAGACTCTGCTTTGAGTAACCATTGCTTGCTTCGTTTTTTAAAAGGAGCCAAGATGAACAAGTCATGGTTCAGCAAAGATTTTGCTACCTACCCCGGGGTCATCCTGGGAACGGTTAAGAATGGCGTATTTTTGAATGTGGTTGATGCAAATCTAGCTGTGAAGTGTACAACTAGGGCACAAGTGCTGCCACTGAATGGGTGGGTGTGTGTGGGGCACAATTTTTGGAAAAAAGGGAAACTCCGCTTGGAGTAACCCTTGCTTGCTGTCTTTTTAAAAAATGATCCAAGATGAACAGAGCTGGGATCAGGAAAGACTTTGCTACCTACCCCGGTGTCATCCTGGGGACGGTTAAGAATGGCGTATTTTTGAATGTGCTTGATGCAAATCTAGCTGTGAAGTGTACAACTAGGGCACAAGTGCTGCCACTGAATGGGTGGGTGTGTGTGGGGCACAATTTTTGGAAAAAAGGGAGACTCCGCTTGGAGTAACCCTTGCTTGCTGTGTTTTTTAAAAGGAGCCAAGATGAACAAGTCATGGTTCAACAAAGACATTGCTACCTACCCCGGGGTCATCCTGGGAATGGTTAAGAATGGCGTATTTTTGAATGTGCTTGATGCAAATCTAGCTGTGAAGTGTACATATAGGGCACAAGTGCTGCCACTGAATGGGTGGGTATGTGTGGGGCACAATTTTTGGAAAAAAGGGAGACTCCGCTTGGAGTAACCCTTGCTTGCTGTGTTTTTAAAAAATTATCCAAGATGAACAGAGCTGGGATCAGGAAAGACTTTGCTACCTACCCCGGTGTCATCCTGGGGACGGTTAAGAATGGCGTATTATTGAATGTGCTTGATGTAAATCTAGCTGTGAAGTGTACAACTAGGGCACAAGTGCTGCCACTGAATGGGTGGGTGTGTGTGGGGCACAATTTTTGGAAAATAGGGAGACTCCGCTTGGAGTAACCCTTGCTTGCTGTGTTTTTAAAAAATTATCCAAGATGAACAGAGCTGGGATCAGGAAAGACTTTGCTACCTACCTCGGTGTCATCCTGGGGACGGTTAAGAATGGCGTATTATTGAATGTGCTTGATGTAAATCTAGCTGTGAAGTGTACAACTAGGGCACAAGTGCTGCCACTGAATGGGTGGGTGTGTGTGGGGCACAATTTTTGGAAAAAAGGGAGACTCCGCTTGGAGTAACCCTTGCTTGCTGTGTTTTTTAAAAGGAGGCAAGATGAACAAGTCATGGTTCAGCAAAGACTTTGCTTGCTACCTACCCCGGGGTCATCCTGGGAATGGTTAAGAATGGTGTATTTTTGAATGTGCTTGATGCAAATCTAGCTGTGAAGTGTACAACTAGGACACAAGTGCTGCCACTGAATGGGTGGGTGTGTGTGGGGCACAATTTTTGGAAAAAAGTGAGACTCCCCTTGGAGTAACCCTTGCTTGCTGTGTTTTTAAAAAATGATCCAAGATGAAGAGAGCTGGGATCAGGAAAGACTTTGCTACCTACCCCGGTGTCATCCTGGGGACGGTTAAGAATGGCGTATTTTTGAATGTGCTTGATGCAAATCTAGCTGTGAAGTGTACAACTAGGGCACAAGTGCTGCCACTGAATGGGTGGGTGTGTGTGGGGCACAATTTTTGGAAAAAAGGGAGACTCCGCTTGGAGTAACCCTTGCTTGCTGTGTTTTTTAAAAGGAGCCAAGATGAACAAGTCATGATTCAGTAAAGACTTTGCTTGCTACCTACCCCGGGGTCATCCTGGGAACGGTTAAGAATGGCGTATTTTTGAATGTGCTTGATGGAAATCTAGCTGTAAAGTGTACAACTAGGGCACAAGTGCTGCCACTGAATGGGTGGGTGTGTGTGGGGCACAATTTTTGGAAAAAAGGGAAACTCCGCTTGGAGTAACCCTTGCTTGCTGTGTTTTTAAAAAATTATCCAAGATGAACAGAGCTGGGATCAGGAAAGACTTTGCTACCTACCCCGGTGTCATCCTGGGAACGGTTAAGAATGGCGTATTTTTGAATGTGCTTGATGCAAATCTAGCTGTGAAGTGTACAACTAGGGCACAAGTGCTGCCACTGAATGGGTGGGTGTGTGTGGGGCACAATTTTTGGAAAAAAGGGAGACTCTGCTTGGAGTAACCCTTGCTTGCTGTGTTTTTTAAAAGGAGCCAAGATGAACAAGTCATGGTTCAGCAAAGACTTTGCTACCTACCCCAAGGTCATCCTGGGAACGGTTAAGAATGGCGTATTTTTGAATTTGGTTGATGCAAATCTAGCTGTGAAGTGTACAACTAGGGCACAAGTGCTGCCACTAAATGGGTGGGTGTGTGTGGGGCACAATTTTTGGAAAAAAGGGAGACTCCGCTTGGAGTAACCCTTGCTTGCTGTGTTTTTAAAAAATGATCCAAGATGAACAGAGCTGGGATCAGGAAAGACTTTGCTACCTACCCCAGTGTCATCCTGGGGACGGTTAAGAATGGCGTATTTTTGAATGTGCTTGATGTATATCTAGCTGTGAAGTGTACAACTAAGGCACAAGTGCTGCCACTGAATGGGTGGGTGTGTGTGGGGCACAATTTTTGGAAAAATGGGAGACTCCGCTTGGAGTAACCCTTGCTTGCTGTGTTTTTTAAAAGGAGGCAAGATGAACAAGTCATGGTTCAGCAAAGACTTTGCTTGCTACCTACCCCGGGGTCATCCTGGGAACGGTTAAGAATGGCGTATTTTTGAATGTGCTTGATGCAAATCTAGCTGTGAAGTGTACAACTAGGGCACAAGTGCTGCCACTGAATGGGTGGGTGTGTGTGGGGCACAATTTTTGGAAAAAAGTGAGATTCCCCTTGGAGTAACCCTTTCTTGCTGTGTTTTTAAAAAATGATCCAAGATGAAGAGAGCTGGGATCAGGAAAGACTTTGCTACCTACCCCGGTGTCATCCTGGGGACGGTTAAGAATGGCGTATTTTTGAATGTGCTTGATGCAAATCTAGCTGTGAAGTGTACAACTAGGGCACAAGTGCTGCCACTAAATGGGTGGGTGTGTGTGGGGCACAATTTTTGTAAAAAAGGGATACTCCGCTTGGAGTAACCCTTGCTTGCCTTGTTTTTTAAAAGGAGCCAAGATGAACAAGTCATAGTTCAGCAGAGACTTAGCTACCTACCCCGGTGTCATCCTGGGGACGGTTAAGAATGGCGTATTTTTGAATGTGCTTGATGCAAATCTAGCTGTGAAGTGTACAACTGGGGCACAAGTGCTGCCACTGAAGGGGTGAGTGCCTGTGTGGCCCAATTTGTGGAAAAAAGGGAGACTCCGCTTGGAGTAACCCTTGCTTACATTGTTTTTAAAAATGATCCAAGATGAACAGATCTGGGATCAGGAAAGACTTTGCTACCTACCCCGGGGTCATCCTGGAAACGGTTAATTATGGCGTATTTTTGATTGTGCTTGATGCAAATCTAGCTGTGAAGTGTACAACTGGGGCACAAGTGCTGCTACTGAAGGGGTGGGTGTCTCTGTGTGTGGCCCAATTTTTTGAAAAAAGGGCAAACTCCACTTGGAGTCACCTTGTGGTGTTTTACATGATTTTAGAAGGGCGTGCCATGCCTATATCTGTGTCTCCTCCTATTTTTCCTTGTCCAGCTCTTTTGTTTTTGCATGAGTAGATGTCCTTGTCACTTTCCCATGTGTTTGTGTTGTGTTGTGAGTTATTTGTCACCTTTTGGACACCTTTGAGGGTGTTTTCTAGGTGTTTTTCTGTGTTTGTGAATGCCTGCCATTGTTTCCTATGCGGTTCGAGTTCAGTTCGTCGAACGTTCGACGAACCAAACTCGAATGAGACCTCCGTTCGGCGAACGGACCTCGAGCCGAACCGCGACCGGTCCGCTCATCTCTAGTCACGGGCAATTTGTTGCCCGTGTCGCAAAAAGTCGGTCACCCCTGTCACACGTACTTACCTCCCGAACGACCTTGCTGTGGGCAGCAAACATCCTGTTCCTGAAGGGGGAGGGACATTCTGCATCACTGCGATGTCACACAATGGCCACCCAATAGAAGCGGAGGGGCGGAGATGAGCGGGACGTAACATCCCGCCCACCTCCTTCCTTCCTCATTGCTGGTGGGAAGCTGTGTTCGTCGTTCCCGAGGTGTCACCTGGAGCGATGTGTGCTGCCTCAGGAATGATGAACAACCTGCATCCAGGAATATGACCGATATTTTGAAAATGAACGACTTGTCAACGAGCAACGATAAGGTGAGTATTTCAATATAGAAACTTGCGAGTGCAGTTCGATGTTTCACACACTCCCATAGACTTGTATAGGGGTGCGTCAGCCAAGACTTGCTGCCAAATGCAACATACTGTTATCTATACTGCATGCCGATATGGCATGAGAAATCAATCGCAGATGGACACTGCCTCATAGTTTTGCGTTAGAGTGAAAGCAATCCGATTTTTTTATCAGATTGCACTCACCTGTGCAAAACGCCAGTGGAACTGTCCTGTTAGATCCATGATTTTTCATGGATATGTGAATTAATCGACATTATGAAACTCTATGTGCTTCCGATAAAAAGAAATCACACAGACATATCACACAAATGTGTGAATATAGCCCACAAACAACAGAATTACTCCTAGTCCTACAGTACAGGATAAATATTTCCATTTAGTGACTTACTTTTGATCTCTTGTCTGATTAGATATCTTCTGTTTCTTCTCTATCTGGTTAGATCTTCATGCCAACATCTTGCAGTCAAGACTCCTTGTGTCACACTGATCACCTCAGCCCTGAAAATAACAAGGTCATATTTATTGTAGATATACATTTGCCTTCTGAAAAAAAAAATCCCCCACACTGCTCCTTTGAATACATATACAATACCATACCAATTACTGTACAATTAGTGATGCACCATTCAAAATATCAGTGGATAAGCCAGCACTGTGCTCCCAATTACTATGATTTAAACTGCCCCATGAAAATAAATTACCATAATCTGTCCCTGTGATTCTCCCCTCATTCAATTTCAAGGCTATGTGCACAAGTTCACAAGTTGCATTTTTTCGCATGGATTTGTGTTGAAAAAGATGTAGCGTTTTACAGTACAAGCAAAATGATTGAGATTTCTGAAATTTATCCTTCCTTTTTTGATTGTGCAGCATGTCAATTCTTGCACTGTTTTTGCAGCATATTTGACCCATACTAATGAATGGGGAAAAATACTCAACAATAATGTATGTTAAAAAAATGTAAAAAAAACCCCATGTTTTACACAGGCCTTTTAGGTTATGTGTGCACGTTGCGTTCTGTCCCTGCAGAAATTTCTGCAGTGATTTGAACAGCACACGTGTGCTTCAAATCGCTGCAGAAAGAGTCTGTAATGAAAAAAAGCCGATTTCATGCGCTCTGAGTGCAGCCCCTCCCATAGACAGAGCGGGGAATGCATGCAGAGCGCACGGAATAAGTGACATGTCGAAGCGCTGCGCTCTAATACGCCACGTGCACACGTCTCCTACATAATCTTCATAGATTATGCTGGGGACGCAGGATGCATGCAGTTACGCTGCGGTGCAGATCGCAGCATAACTGCATGCAAATACGTAATGTGCACACATAGCCTTACTGCTAATGCATCAAAATTTCAGCAGAATTTTCAACTGCAATTCTTGAACATGTAGTTGCTGTCCTCTGTCCTTCCACCCACATTCATTATAACTTCCTAATATCGTAATTATGAATTAAAGGGTAAGGAAAGATGTTATCAGGGTATCATAATGAAGTAGGGGATGGGAGAGGATGTTATCAGGTACTTAGTAAAATTTGGACCAGGGCCTCCACCTGCATGTTGGTTAGATGCTTAGACTCTTGTAGGTTTTTAGATCCTGGAAAGACATGTGTGCTCATTGCTCATATAATGATATACCCCATTCTTTGTCTCATCCAATCATAATGTCCCCCATGCTTAGCCCTTTCCTGCTATAATACCTCCGATCCTGGGCCCCATCCTATAAACATTTCTGCCATCCTCAGCCCATTCCTGACATAATGTTCCCCATCCTGGGCCCCTTGATGGTACAATGTTCCTTATCCTAAAGCCCCTCCTGGTATAATGTCCCCCATCCTATTTCCCTTCATGTCTCTATGTACCCCATCATGGGTTCCTTTATAGTATCATGTCCCCCATCTTGGAATCTTTCCAATAATAATGTTCCCTTTTCTTCTTCATCATATTTGAAATATATTTGATATTTGAAAATAATTCTTCCTACCTTCCTCTGCTTTCATAATGCAAAGAATCCTCTTCTATAGCCAATACAAGCACCGGCAGCTGAGTTTGGAAATCCCACCATAGTGCATGACAGCACTGCTTTGTGCTGCCTGTAACAAGCATGCTAACATCAGCGACTGGCTTCTGATTGGTTTGTGGCATGTATTGCAGTGCCAGGGGGTCTCTGCGCTGCCGTACATTTTAACTGGCTCTGCATCCTCTAGCTGAAATAAGCACTAGTGTTTGAGGGCCCCTCCGCCTCTATACCACGATGCAGCTGCACTTCTGGAGTAGTCATTTTCTACACTGCATGAGACCTCTCAGTTCTGCATTATTTTTGGCTTAGTACTAATACTTTATTACTATTCTTTGTCTAGTATTAACCAGTCTTGGAAAAAAAAATAAAGAAAAGGGGCATATCCAGCACTAAAATCCAACTTCTTTATTTAATCATATAAAAATATTGAAATATCAGACATTCAGAGACTGACGCGTTTCAAGCGTATTACTCGCTCTTAAGAACAGATACAAAAAATATAGCATGAATCCATTATATACAAAAATAAAACCACATCCAAAGTTAAAACCAATTAAGAATCATGATTAACACGTGAGTAGGACAAATTTAACTCTTTATATTCTCTCTCTACAGCCATAGTTATAGCAGAATAACAGTGAACAAAAAACATCTTGTAAATGAACGTAATACCCACTCTATTATTAAGCCGGTTGGAGAACTTTGCATTCATTTTAATAATCCAAAAATCCTCCCACATATATTGTTTCTTATGCCAGTTGCCTACTCTATACGGACGACTCACTTTTTCAACCGCATTGAATCAAGATTACAGTCATGTTTCTTGATAAAATGTTTACTAACCCCTGAGTAATTGGTGTTGTGTTGACCAATTGTTCTGTAAGTGTTTTCTTTATTTTTCTACTTGTGCAGCCAATATATTTTAAATCGCTTACATTGCAAAGAACACAGTAAACAACAGGGATACTATTTCAGTTCAACATGCATTTTATGTTATAATGGTCATCTACTGACAGCGCCTTTTAGCATAAATATAACATTACATTTTGCACCAAAGCATTTATAGAAACCTTTAGTTGACAACCAGGTGTGAGCTGACTATTTAGAACTAACAAACATACTTTAAGAGGCAAAATTACTAATGGATTTACCCCTTCTTGCTACACATTTAATACCCGCATTAAGAATGTTGTGCAAGGTGTGATCCTGATCCTGATGTAAGACAGGTAGATATTTAATAATGATCTAACTAATACTATTAAATTGAAAATGGCACAGCTCAGGATGATACCATATCTACAGGAGAAGACACAGTATCATCAAAAGAAGTTACTTTGTCAACAAAAGCAGAAACAAAAGACACTCAAAAGCACTCAGGAGCAACAAGCAGTGCATCCAGAAAGAAAAGAAGAGTGGTAGTTATGGGCGACTCACTACTAAAAGGCACGGAGGCAACTATCTGCAGGCCGGACATAACCGCACGAGAAGTATGCTGCCTCCCGGGAGCAAAAATCAAGGATGTGGCCAACAGGATACCAACTATCCTCGGATCCAAGGACAAATACCCGTTCCTATTGATACATGTAGGAACAAACGACACGGCAAGAAATGATCTACCAACTATTTGTGAAGACTTTGAATTTCTGGGGAAGAAAATAAAGGAACGGAACGTACAGGTTGTTTTCTCATCAATCCTCCCAGTCGATGGCCATGGTGTCAGAAGATGGAATAGGATATAATATTATCAGTTATGTATATTAGATTTTATGACATGGTGTTGATCCAGGGAACTAGTCTGATTGCCGTATGTGGAGTCAGGAAGGAATTTTTTTTCCCCATTGGAGCTTATTTGACACATTGGGTTTTTTTGCCTTCCTCTGGATCAACATGTTAGGCTACGGGTTGAACTAGATGGACTTAGAGTCTCCCTTCAACCTTAAAAACTATGAAACTATGAAACTATGATTACAATGTGAGGTACTGAACATAAATTGCTTGTCTTTATTAGATTTTTTTTATTATCATGACTTTTTATTAAAATTTTATGTCTATCCAAAATACCTGCTTTCTTCTTTGCCCTCATAAGACTAACCTGTCTTATAGTCGTATATTCAAGGTTTCATTTTGTTCTAATATTTTCTTACATATGCAATGTTCTGAGGTTCTGAGAAGACTGTGTTATTAATATTATATTATGAAAGCCATGATAAAGAAAAGTTCTAACCTATTTCTGAGAAGGGGGTGGCTAGGGGGACTTCCAATTGAAACATTGCATGCAGTGTTACATTTGGTTTTAAATGGTCTAAGAAATCTTTGCACAGGAAAATAAACAGAATTGGTTTTGCTTACAAGTGTGCATTTCCTTTCTCTGAGTGATCGTTATCTAAACGGCCTAATGTAATTTGAAACTCAATGGTGATCCCTTAATCTGTGTTTGGGTGAGAGCAGAACAGCTACATTCAGAGGAAGGCCATTCAGAGGAAGTTTTGGTAATTCTTGAGACATTGAAGTTTCAGCTGCAGCTAGCGTCGGACTGGTTACCGGAGGAATCTCCAGTAATGCCAGGCCTGGATTCAGGTATCTGCATTGCACTCCGGATCTCTCACCTGAGATCTGACGTGCAGCCTAGACTGAAACGAGTGATTGATTCCCTGGCGATTGCGGTTCAGTTCATGACAGCTGTAGTCAGACCGGGGTGATCTCCGGTGTTCTCCGGAGTTCAGGTTAGAGCACAGGAGAACAGGGAATGGGTGAGATGAACTTTTCGTCAACCCCTCTAAACACTAGGGAAGACACAAGAAGGGCACTCAGGGGGAAATTGCATGAACTACTGATCCACAGATGACTCAGGTAAAAGTTAAGCAAAGTTTCAGCAATGATACTACAGATGAGTAAAAGCCATCTGCTTGCAACTAGAGCTTGAATTAACTGAATAATATCAGCAGCACAAGTCCAGGGAAGATGGGAGTATTTAAGCCCAAGGGGAATACTGATAATCAGCAGCTGGATGAAAGGAGCGCTCTGCTGGGACCTAAAGGGGAAGAGATGAAAACATGTGCATGCAGTGTCACATTTGGCTGTAAATGATATAATAAATCTATGCACAGGAAAATAAACATAATTGATTTTGCTCACAACAAGTGTGCATTTCATTTCTCCCAGTGATCATTATCTGGAAGGCCTAATTCAATTTTTACTCACTACTGATCCCATAATCTATCTTCGGGTCAGTGCAGAGCAGCTACAATAAAGCCAACTATCCTGGGATCATCAGATGAATGCAGAGTGCAATGGAAACAACCAACACTACCAATTGGAACTAATAATGTTAAAGGGGAGGCTTAAACCCCTTTTAGAAACTTAGATGCTGAAGCCAAGATTGAGAATGGCTAAGAGTTCAAAAACTGGTCAAGGCCGATGACAATTTGTGTCTTCTGTCCTATACAGCCTTCACCTTGTGGATTTTAACTCTCTGGGGAGTGTTACACACTTAATCTTTAGCACCATGAAAAGGGGTGCTGTTGATTAAGGCCCCTTAATTGCAAAAAAGGTGTATTACCAGTTGTTAAGAGGTTAATAATATATCAGTATTTGATTCATTGCTACTTTTTTGACTAAAGAACTATACACTAAGTCTAATAATCTACTAATACTGGTGGGTAAAACATATCACCAATAAGTCTTGAATGTTTTAAAGCACCACTCCAGCATTTTTTTTTAAATATGCAGCCAAATTGGGGCTTTAAATTTACGCCCCATGACCCCTATCATAGACTCACCCTCTGGGGTCTTCGTTTTCTATCATTGTCAAACTGGTCAGTCTACGGCAATTAGTGACCTGCCGGCAGCTCCAGTTTTTCATGGAGCGCACCAGAGGTCAGAGCTCAGTACAACTCTATGAGAGCTTCCTTCTGACTTTCATAGATTTGTATTGAGCGCTTGTGGTGTAAATTCTGACTTGTTCAATCAGAAAGTTACATGCACAAGATGGTGACATCAAAGATAATCAGTCACATCAAGAGGAGGAGGGGAGGAGAGAAGATCCAGCACCGACGTAATAAAAAAAATCTTTATTCAAAATTCATAAAAAAGGTCATTCCAACCAAGTGCAGAATATATTTACGCTTGACGCGTTTTGGAGAAAGTAGACTCCTTATTCATAAGGAGTCTACTTTCTCCGAAACGCGTCAAGCGTAAATATATTCTGCACTTGGTTGGAATTACCTTTTTTATTCATTTTGAGAAAAGATTTTTTTTTTTACGTCGGTGCTGGATCTTCTCTCCTCCACGCCTCCTCTTGATGTGACTGATTATTCAGCTGTGGAAACCAACCCACTTGTTCGGTGCACTGGACCAGAAGTTGGAGATATCTGCTTTGGAGTAGTGAGCTGAACTAAATTCCTTATTTGTGACATCAAAGATAGGTGAATCGGCAAGAGGGTGAGTATAAAAAAGGGGAAAGGATTTAAAAAAAAAAAAAAACAAAGAAAACCCCAAAACAATGGAGTGGTGCTTTAAGTTGTTTTAATAAAATAATCATTCTTTAAAATATTTATCTTGTTAAATGCACCAAATTCTAGGGTAATTTCTAATAGAAGACTGTCTTAAATGATTTGAAAAATGGTTTGATTTATTATTTATAAAATATTTAAATTAGAAAAAATTATAAAAGAGCATGAATGACTATGATAATTCAGGGGAATTTTACAACTGCATTGTCTAAATGTATAGCAAATAAACCCGCACTTGCAGAAACACTAACACGGCTGTCTCAAGGCCGTACCAGAACATCCTCAAAATAAAATAGGGAGGGAACCATATAAAAATAAAGAACTTTGTGTGCTAATTATTGATTTAGGCATAATTATTTAAGCCCAATAAAAAGTGATTGCATATAAATTTTTTTTTTTTGTTGCACATAAGACATTGGGTTACCATAATAAAGATTGAATACAAAACATATGTTACAGGATAAAAAGAGGAGATGGGAAAACGGCACAAAATTCCCTACATGAAAGACATAAAATAGCAGACCTATCCACCAAACTTGACTCTGTGAGGAAGATATATAATGCCTCCAAAAAATGTAAAAAAGGAGAAAAATACCGCACAGGGAGGATGAGCTCACCACTATTAAAGTATATAAGAAGTGGTATATAAATAAGCCTGTGGGAGACTAGACCTCAACAATGTCACAAAAAAGTATCTGAGGTAGCCCTGAAAGGACCTACAAACACCCACTAATATGACAGGAGAAGACGCCCACAAATGATTGGTATAACTCACTCATATGACGAGGTCCCGCTTGATGTAATTAGATGAAAAGTGCCCGTACGCGTCTCGCAGAAAGCTTCACTAGGGGCAGTATGCTGTTATGGGATGGTGCCTATGGCCCATTTTCTCCTTTTGTACATTTTTTGGAGTCATTATATATCTTCCTCACAGGAGTCAAGTTTGGTGGATAGGTCTGCCATTTTATGTCTACCATGTAGGGAATTTTGTGCCATTTTCCTATTTCCTCTTTTTATCCTGTAACATATGTTTTTGTATGCAATCTTTTTTATGGTAACCCAATATCTTATGTTCAATAAAAATATTTTATTTTATATGCAATCACTTTGTATTGGGCTTAAATAATTATGTCTGAATCAATAATTGACACAAATCCTTTATTTTTCTATTGTCTAAATGTATATGGTCTCAATATTAGATAATGGTGAACAACCTTTAACTTTATATTTTTGTCAAATCCACATATTTATGCATTTTATTAAGTTCTTTAGAACTTTGAAAGGATCTTAATACTCGTCAGATATATTTTTCCATTTAGAGTTTAGAGATTTTGCATTTGTAATTGCTTTAATGTATATGCAGTATAATTGCTACTTACTATGGAAAAGTTACATGTGTAAAAATATCATTTACTCATGGCTCAGTTACTAGGATACTCTTAGTAAGATAATTATAGGACATTTAAAAGTCATTGTAATATAACCAGTCTAAAGAAAAAATAAAATAATATAGATTTATTTTTCTTTACCTTCATGTAAAAGAAAAGGAAATAAGGTAAACTAAGAACAACTTTCTGTAGGGATTATAAATGTTAATTGCCAAGCTGTATGCCCTTAAACTGTTTGTGTTTACAGTTACCTATTACCGAAACCAATTAAAGAGCTCAAGCAGTGGTAAAACAAATTGACCTAATTTGTTCCTTAGCTAATCAGGTAAATACCACAATTTTAAGACCAATCCTAAATTAAATTAAAACATGTTGATTTCTAAAAAAAAAATCTTTAATTAATTAAAAAAAAAAATATTTTATTATCATCAAGCAGCGGTTATCACATTTGATATTTGTGGTGTAACTGAATGTAATTAAAATAAACTAGAACAAAAGCAATAATTATGATATATGTTTCATGTTTCTTCAATTGATTGCCTGCTAAAATCGTATTCATAATATATCTATAGTAGAAGGATGTCACCAGTTATGTATATTTCCTTACATAATTACTGTACTTTACTACAATAAATATATATATATATATATATATATATATATATATATATATGTATATATATATATATATATATATTTATATATATATATATATATATATATATATATATATATATATATACACAGTACAGGAACAAACCATACTTGGACAAGGCAACAGATGAAATGCCATTACAACAGCAGACCGAATGAGAGAGGTTATATGAAGCATATAAGGAAAGTATGAATGGATAAGAGACATGCATGCCCATTGAGTGAAAACAACTAGTCACCCAGCATTTTAATAATGTCATTAAAAGGAAGTTACTATCACAAGTTGACATGGATGAACTGCGCCTCACATCCTCACAGCAGGAAGACCTGGAAGAACAAACAGAAGAACAACAGTGCAACCTCCTTGAAAAAATCCTCTTACAGCCGTGCAGCTAGAAAGTACTGCAGCTGACCTGAAACAGAACCTCATAGATAAACTAAATACCATTAAGTGTCAAGTTTGAACCATCAAGGTTCAACAGGGAAGTACCATCAGGCAGTATGCTAGAAGATGCTAACAGTTCATGCATCAATACCAACCATGACCATAGCTCAAACTACAGAACTTTTCTATGCAACAACAGCCTCCGCAAACCTGGAAATGCCTGGTCATACAATTACAGCTAAAAAGAACAGCAGGAGTATATGTTCCCTTTGGAAAAAGAAATTGAAAACAAAGATCAAGACCAAACTGGAAAAGTATAAAGATCTGACTCCATATGAAGCCCTAGAGACTGCGAAATACAGGCTTCCAGCACTTGCTGCTAGGTTAAAGAAATACATCATTACAGAAGCAGACATCTAATAGTATGTCAAGAACATGAAGAACAGGATCTGGCCAACATATGACCGTTTGGTAAAACATCTAAACCAGTTGCTGGAGGCAAATAATCAGCCAACTTGGCTAATACAAAGAAGAACAGTGCTGATCATGAAGAATCCACATAGTGGAACAATTCCATATGTAATAACCGCCCAATAACCTATCTTACTGGAACATAGAAACTTCTATCAGGAATCACAGCTGCCAAGTTACAGAACCATTTGAATCAGTACATAAATCCAGCTGAGAATGGCATTGGGAACAACACCAGAGGCTCAAAGCACCAACTGCTTGTAGATAGAGTAGTATGTTAAGGATCAAGGTACATCAACCTCAGCTCAGCCTGGATTGACAATAGAAAAGCCTATGACTCAATGGCACACATATGGATATGTAAATGCTTGTGCACTCTAACAAGTCAACAGGAAATTAAGAACTCTTCTTAGAAACACAATAGGATTATGGAGGACAATACTGGAAGTCAACTCAAGCCAACTAGAATCCAAATGAAATAAAGTCCAGCTTCAACAGAAGGATATGTTATTTTCTTTCTTTTATTTTCCTTTGGCACAAATATAACAGCACATTGCAGTCAAGATGATAACATGACCGATGTCAGCGATGGGTTTCAAGTGGCACCGCACTCTTAATCATGATGTCGGTAAATATACAAAGACCATATATATATATATATATATATATATATATGTACTGATATAACAGATGCACCAAACTTAATTAATTAAACAACACAAAGGTTCACCTAAACATAAAATCAGTGTGTCACATTTATTTAACCTTTTCTTGTCTATTGTGAGTCTACATGCAGCACTATACATTGGAAATATTTTATTTTCTCTAGTAGTTTATATATAAATGGATATACTTTGCCTGTGTAGTTAGCCAAGGGATGGAAATATATACCAGATTTTATTAACAAAATACTAATTACAATGGTTCCATAAAATTATTATATCTATTCAATACATGAAAAAGGTAAAATATACTTAAATAGTTAAATCATTACCCATTGTTAATAATTCACATTCTATTACTATTGGATCTCTAAGTTCTTTCACTGATTTTGGAATATTGACATCCAAGTACTAAGCCTGTAATATAATCAGACTATGCGGTACCGCAAAAAATAAAATTATAGTCGCAAATGCCATAGGGATTTAATTCTTCCATTCTTTGACTTAATTTACTTTATTTAAATTTGGTCTCTTCATTACAAACTATAATGATAATTTTGATTATTTCTAAATCCTCCAACAGGGATAATCTATTCATAAATCCCCATTCACCATTAACGATTCAGATTACATACTGGCTGAACTACAGGATCCCTACCAAGTTCAACCCTCAGTCTATGGTGAATATTTGATTTCCCATATTGGTTTTAGTTCCCTTATATTTAGTTAATAAATGTGGGACCAAATAGAATTATATAATATTCCTCAATATATAAGGACACCACAAGATCCATATAATATAGTTTCCACTATCATTTCATTCTTCCAAAAGATTTTTGGTTTAATCAACTATATTGAAATGGTACGTTTTTTACATCTTTGCCTAGATATTAATCCTTAAAAATTTGGGCAATACTGGAATTCCTAAGTGGAAAATATTAATGCCATATTTCCAACAAAGATTTTAATATTTAATACAGTGGAGAAAATAAGTTAAGTATTTGATACACTGGCAATTTTGCAAGTTTTCCCACATACAAATAATGGAGAGGTCTGTAATTTATTTCATAGATACACTTCAACTGTGACAAAATATTTTTTTTTCCTAAAATCACTGTCATGATTCGCCTCCCTATCCACATTGCTAGGGGGCGTAGCCTTCTCTCAGGCCTCACTTCCGGCCCCTGGATGCCTTTAAAAGCTGACACTTCCAGTGAACCAGCGCTGGCTATAAGCTTAGCTCTGCTTTGCCTGTGATTGCTGGTCCTGTGAGTGATATCCTGATCTGTCTGTTCCTGTGCCCCCGTGCCCTTGTCTGTGTTCTGTCCCCTGGTCGTCCCTCCTGTCCTGTGTCCCCCCTCCTATTCCCCACTCGGTTGCTTCCTCCGGTACTGACCTTAGCCTGATTTTGACTTCGCTTCTGCTTGCTCCTCCGGTCCTGCTTCTGCCCGTACGGTGTTTGACCCAGCCTGTCTGACTATTCCTCACATATCCTGCAGTTCTGCCTCTCAGCTGTGCTGATTAGGCAGTGCATGAGAACGCTGTGCATTTCCTTCCTGGTTCTCATTGCTCTGTGTAGTGTCGTCTGCTGCAGAGCTCTGGCTCCCCCTGGTGGCAGCATTACAATCACATTGTGTGTTTGTAAATAATTAATTTACATTTTATTGCATGAAATAAGTATTGATACAATAGAAAAACGGCACCTAATATTTGTTACAACAACCTTTGTTTGAAGTTGCAAAGGTCAGACATTTCCTGTAGTTCTAGACCAAGTTTGCACACACTGCACCAGGAATTTTATCCCACTCCTCCATACATATCTTTTCTAGATATTTCAGGTTTGGTTGCTGTTACTGAGCAACATTGAGTTTAAGCTCACTCCAAAGATTTTCTAGTTCACGTCTGGAGACTGGCTTGGCCACTCCAGGAACCTGAAATGCTTCCTATGGAGCCACTCCTTAGTTGCCCTGGCTATGTGTTTCAGGTCATTGTCATGCTGGAAGACACAGCCTTGATCCATCTTCAGTGCTCTTACTGTGTGAAGATCTTGTTGGCCAAAATCTTATGATACATGACCCCATCCTTCCTTCCTTCAATACGGTGCAGTCGTCCTGTCCCTTTTGCAGAAAAGCATCCCCAAAATATGATGTCTCCACTCCCAATGCATATTGGGACAGTGTTCTTAGGGTTGTACTCATCCTTCGTCTTCCTCCAACGATGATGAGTGGAGCTTATACTAAAAAGTTCTATTTTGGTCACATTTGACCACATGATTTTCCCCCATGCCTCCTCTGGATGGTTATTAGCAAGCTTCAAACAGGCCTCAACATGTGCTGGCTTGAGTAGGGGGACCTTACGTGCCCTGCAGGGCGGTGTAGTGTTCTAGTAATGTTAATCTCTGAGACTGTGGGCCCAGCTCTCTTCAGGTCATTGACCAGATTCTTTCATGGAGTTATTGGATGATTCCTGACCTTTCTCAGAATCATCCTTACTCCTTGAGTTGAGATCCTGCATTGAGCCACACACCAATAAAGGCTGAGAATCACCTTGTGTTTCTTTCATTTTTTACAACTTTTGTCTTCTTACCAAACTTCTTGCCATTTTTCCTGCAACCAATCCCATCCTTGTGTAGGTATACAATTTTGTCTTTGGTGTCCTTAGAAGGCTCTTTGATCTTGGGGCCATGGTAAGGAGGTTAGAGTATGATTGATTGAGTGTATGGACAGATATATTTCATAGAGGTAACTGGTTCAAACAGGTGCAATTAATCAGGCATTAAGTGGAAAGTAGGAGGGCTTCTTAAAGAAAAAAAAAATAACAGGTCTGTGATAGCCAGAGTTCTAGTACTAGTTGCTAGGTGAGCAAATACTCATTTCTTGCAACAAAGTTCTAATTAATTATTTAAAAATCTTAAAAAGTGATTTTATGCAAGTTTTGGTGGATTCTATCACAGTTCAAGTGTATCTACGAAAAAAAATAACAGACCTCTCCCTGGCGAAGCGCTTGCGAAACGGTCGTTGGAGTGGTGTGAGGGGTCAGTAAGTATCCTTGGGTATGGCCTTTCTTCACTAAGTGGTCTGGTGAACTTTGTCTGCCTGCACGATTTACGATCACATCTATGTGTTATATGGAGCACACAGGCAGCAGTCACTTATGGTTTTTACTTTAATATAACAATCTGTGCAAACAATTCTCCCTGGGTTTTTGTACATAATCATATAGACCTATGCATTTTGTTTATTATGTTTCTTATGGTTAAAAATATTGATTGACATTCCTCAGGGAGGAATTTTACAATGACCTAGACAGAATGTTTTTGTTACAAATGGTGATTTTCACCTGTTCATTTTGATTAAATTTAATCTGTGATTCAGCCTGGTTTAAACCTTCTTGTCTTTATATTTGATGCAGCAGACCACTCCACTTTTACAAGTATATTACATACACACATTTTTGTGGCCACCCGATGTATCATTTCTTACCTTCCTCTCTCTTTTTGTTTTGTCATGTATATTTTAAATCTTGAGTATGTTTTTATAACCAATAAAATTTATATGATATTTATGCCTTTTGAATATCTTTGTTTGGTTTTCTAGTTGTTTTGATGTTATAGGTGAGATCTGAGGAATTCTATGGTATATCCTTCTGCTTATAGGTTATGTGTCTCTCCAATCTTTGTAGGTGGGAAAACTTGTAAAAATGTGTATAAATTACTTATTTTCCCCTCTGTAGATAGGAAACATAGCATATAAAACCCCATCCATATTGCCAATATTCATTTGGGGCTGATGTGTAGATTGCAGAGCAACCAAGAACATGCATTTTGTTCCTTTTGGAATCACAATGTAAAAAATGAGTCTCCTATAACTGTAGGACCTATAACAAAAAAAACAATATTTATAACTGAAATACGGTGCTATTCTGTTCATCAGAGAAAGACTTCTCCACACAAGGGTGAGGAGTGTCACATCCAAACCTGTTGTTCAGACTCTGTGTTGGCTCTCCAGCAGATAAACCAGTTCAATTAATTGTTCACACCAGAGATTCGTATCTGAACAGGGATCAGATTTAGTTAAAAGTTCTAGCTCCTTGCTACCTGTTTAAATTATGATGAAGCCATGTGGTCTAATACTGTATATTGGTCCCATTTTATTATTACATTATGACATTATGACAGAAAACTACTAACAATAAGAGTTTCATGAGGACCCAAAAACATTAACATTGTCAAGACCAATGTAGTATTTGCCAGATTTGCTTCAGGACCAGTCCAGCCAAATATATTACCAAGATCTAGTACACCAGATTATGCACAAAATTACTATAATCATTATATTGTATCATGGACTGTGTAATAAAAGGTAATACAGATGTCAACCAGGACTCAAAAGCATACAATATTTTTAATAATATTAATTGTTTCACCTGAGAACCTACACAATTATGAGCCAATTTTTGTAAACCCAAAATTAAGTATCAAATGTGCAGGACGCTCTGTCACTCAAGTCCAAAAATTAGAGCCTTATGTTGACAGCTCAATGTCAATTAAAATTTTTATTGTTAAAATTAAATCCACTATAATTGTTCTATTATTCCTACACATAACTCACTCCAATTATCTAAGTCATTTGTTACCCAAATAATTTTAGCAAACACCGGCACAAGCATCTGCACATCAAGGTTTCCTCATCCACACTTTATAGTAATTCTCTTTTCTGTCACCTACAACAACCTCTCTGGATGAAGTTAACTCGAAACGTGCGTTTCGGGTCTCCTTTGTGCACCACACCATCTATTAATGGGTAATTACTTTTGCCACTGTGTCTCTGAGAAAGCAACTCATACTTCTTAAGAGCTTTACTATATTGTACATACATTGAATATAGGCACTGTTGCCAGCTCTGGTTACTGTTTATTATTAAGGACTTGCACTTTATTTCTTTGTGAATAGCTCTTAAAAACTTATCCTATTGCATGTACATGATGAACTGTAATATACATCAATCAATGTAGTTACCTTATGGATACGTCATTAGCTTTTTTTTTTTCAATTCATTTGAAGGTTCCTTTGTCATTTGGAATTTTTAATTCTCTTTATTATGCCAATTTGTATCTTTTTTAATACTTTTATTTTTTTCTTTTAATTAAATAAAAGATATTATAATACATTTGTATGGTCGCTTTTTCTTCATAGGATTACCACATCACGAATGGACCAAGTGTCTCATTAAGGTATGTGACTGAAGAACACTTTCTGACAAATGCAGCAACAAGTTTGGATATTAAAGGCATCTTTTTTATAGGCTCT
The DNA here is from genome assembly GCF_048569485.1 of Anomaloglossus baeobatrachus. NCBI lineage: Eukaryota > Metazoa > Chordata > Amphibia > Anura > Aromobatidae > Anomaloglossus > Anomaloglossus baeobatrachus. Next base: position 164,726,710 of record NC_134354.1, read on the forward strand.
CATTAACCACTGGACAGCCTTAAATATTCTTGGTATAATTTCTAGAAAAGCTTATGCAAGTTTTCAAGCAATAGTCAAAAAGCTGGTTATATCTTATATTTCCGCTGAATACAAAATGGAGAAATTATTTTAATTAGTCCTTATCTATTTTCATGATTACATTATTACAGTGAATATATTTACATAATGAACTTCTAAAATGGTGGTGTAATGTTCTTGCTGTGATTATGTTCTATGTTCAGATAATTAAAAGCACTTAAAATAATCTTTGACTTTAAGTACTAATAAGACACTATATAACAAAAAGCATTGTTCAGTGCAACTGATAGCAGTGTATATAAAATGTTGACTATTTTGTTGACTATTTTATTCATGTAATCTTTGTACACTATATTTAATTTACTCATGTAAAATAATATTTAACATTACAGTATAAAGCAAAAAAGTAAGAAATCATCGAATCAGTTGATAGCTCTTCAACCATTAAAAAAAAAAGTAAAATATAACTAAAATTTTATCCAAAAAGGGAAGTTTAATTTAAAAAAAAAAAAATGTTTTCTTCGTACTCGGTATTTTAAAAAAAATAATTGTGAAAAATAGACAAATATTTCCTACTTTTCTTTACATTAATTTCAAATATCAGCAAAACATGAATATAGAAATTATATCAAAATTAAACCCCAAAGGTGACCAAAAAATCTAGTCATAATCTATTTCATATTCTAGTGAGAAGCTTACTAAAAGAAAAAATAAATAAAGCCCAAAAATGTGCCTGGTACTAGAAAATGGCCCTAAAATATTGTAAAGGACTACTTTTTTGTTGCTGTAATAGGTTGGCATTTTACTAAAAATAAAAGAAAAAATTCTAATTTAGCTTTATTATTACATTTTCTAACATTTTACTATAATTCCCTGGCTATCACATACTTGTACCATGGATAGTTTGAAGGATGGAAAAGATTAAAAAGAGGCAAGATTTTATATACAATTGAAACCAGAAGTTTACATGCACTATCTAAAAAGACACATATGTAAGTTTATTTCACTATCTGAAATGAAATCAGAATAAACCTTTCCTGTTTTAATTCAATTAGGATTTCCAATTTTTTTTATACTTGCCAAATGCCAGAATAATGAGAGAGAAAATGTTATAAGACATTTTTATGATTTTCTTCAAAGTCAAAAGTTTACATACATTTCATTAGTACTTGGATACTGTTATGGATGTTGTTTCTGTTGGTTTGGCCATTGCCGGTTGTGAAGAGGTTAAGATTCTTTCTGAGGATGTTTCTGGGCTCCCTCTAGTGGCCAGTGCTGGAAGTGAGTCAGGTTCTGTGCTTGTCAATGAGACAGGTGCGGGGCTTGGCTCTAATTCCTGTGTGCCAATTATGTCCAGCCCTTGGTGTATAAAGGAAGAGATTCTGATTCAAGCTAATGCTGGTGATATTGTCTCCTGTGTCAGTTTTTCGCCAGTTAATGTCTTGAACACCTGGTCCTCCTGTTATGTTGGCTGTGTGCCTGTGATCGGACACTTCTCCAGCGTAATCCAGCTTGTCCTTTTCTCTTGGAGATCTTCAGTGTGTCTGCTACAGTTTGTCTCTTTCTTTGGATTCAATTTTTGCTCTTTTCCCTAGTCAACCTGATCTCGACATTCGGATGCTAATCCTGTCTGATGTCTTGCACAAGAGTTCCCTGATGTAGTGGGCAGAGGATCATGATGAATTTTGTTCATCAGGAGTTGGCATATATTAGAATTTTAAAAGCTTGCTGCACCCAGTGATCTATCCTATCTTTTGGTGTCTTAGTTAGCAGGACCTCTATTTGCTCAAGTCTAACAACTGTGTGTTGTTAATTTCTTATATCATCGTCAATATATGTTGGGGGCTTTAACTATCTCTTTGGGGCTGCTCTGAGGCAAGTTAGGATTCCTTTCTTTATCTTTGAGGCTAGCTAGTTTCTTAGGCGGTGATGAGGCATCTAGGTAGAGTAGGCACACTCCACTGGTACTTCTAGTTGTGTTTAAATAGTTAGGGAGTTGCTACCTGTTAGTTACCAACCATTCTTGTGCTTTTCTCTGCATTTTTCTGGTTTTTCTTCCTGGACTTTTTGGGGTAGTGGATATTAGTTCCTTTGTTGCCACTATCTCTGGATCAAGGATGGAGTTTTCCCTTGAATGGGATATCTATGGGAATGTCAGCAGTCTCTGGACCATAAAAGGATACCCTTCCAGAAGCATCCCACAATAATTGGTAGGAATTTGGGCCCATTCCTCCTCAGAGAACTGGTGTAACTGAGCCTTGTTAGTTGATTGCTTTGATCGCAAAAGACATTTCAGCTTTCCCCATAAATTTTTAAGAAGATTGAGATCAGGGTTTGTGATGGCCACTCCAAAACATTGATTTTGTTACCATTAGGCCACTTTGTAACCAGTTTGGCAGTATGCATTGGGTCATTTTCCATTTGGAAGACCCATTTCTGCCCAAGCTTTAAGTTCTTGGCTAATATCTTGAGTAGAGATGAGCGAACCGGTCGTGGTTCGGCTCGAGTTTGGTTCATCGAATGGAGGTCTCGTTCGAGTTCAGTTCGGCGAACGTTCGACGAACCGAACTCGAACCGCATAGGAAACAATGGCAGGCAATCAAAAACACATAAAAACACCTAGAAAACACCCTCAAAGTTGTCCAAAAGGTGACAAACACTCACAACACAACACAAACACATGGGAAAGTGACAAGGACATATACTCATGCGAAAACAAAAGAGCTGGACAAGGAAAAAGAGGAGGAGACACAGATATAGGCATGGCACGCCCTTCTAAAATCATATAAAACACTGCAAGGTGACTCCAAGCGGAGTCTCCCTTTTTTGCAAAAATTGGGCCCCACACACAACCACCCCTTCAGTGGCAGCACTTGTGCCCCAGTTGTATACTTCACAGGTAGATTTGTATCAAGCACATTAAAAAATACGCCATAATTAGCTGTCCCCAGCATGACACCGGGGTAGGTAGCTAAGTCTTTCCTGATCCCAGCTCTATTCATCTTGGATCATTTTTAAAAACAATGTAAGCAAGGGTTACTCCAAGCGGAGTCTCCCTTTTTTCAAAAAATTGGGCCACACAGACACCACATCAGTGGCATCACTTGGGCACCAGTTGTACACTTCACAGCTAGATTTGCATCAAGCACATTCAAAAATACGCCATAATTAACCGTCCCCAGGATGACACCGGGGTAGGTAGCTAAGTCTTTCCTGATCCCAGCTCTGTTCATCTTGGATCATTTTTAAAAACAATGTAAGCAAGGGTTACTCCAAGCGGAGTCTCCCTTTTTTCCAAAAATTGGGCCACACAGACACCCCATCAGTGGCAGCACTTCTGCCCCAGTTGTACACTTCACAGCTAGATTTTCATCAAGCACATTCAAAAATACGCCATCCTTAACCGTCCCCAGGATGACACTGGGGTAGGTAGCTAAGTCTTTCCTGATCCCAGCTCTGTGCATCTTGGAACATTTTTAAAAACAATGTAAGCAAGGGTTACTCCAAGTGGAGTCTCCCTTTTTTCAAAAAATTGGGCCACACAGACATCGCATCAGTGGCAGCACTTGTGCCCCAGTTGTACACTTCACAGCTAGATTTGCATCAAGCACATTCAAAAATACGCCATCCCTAACCGTCCCCAGGATGACACCGGGGTAGGTAGCTAAGTCTTTCCCGATCCCAGCTCCGTTCATCTTGGATCATTTTTAAAAACAATGTAAGCAAGGGTTACTCCAAGCGGAGTCTCCCTTTTTTCCAAAAATTGGGCCACACAGACACCCCATCAGTGGCAGCACTTGTGCCCCAGTTGTACACTTCACAGCTAGATTTGCATCAAGCACATTCAAAAATACGCTATTCTTAACCATCCCCAGGATGACACCGGGGTAGGTAGCAAAGTCTTTGCTGAACCATGACTTGTTCATCTTGGCTCCTTTTAAAAAACACAGCAAGCAAGGGTTACTCCAAGCAGAGTCTCCCTTTTTTCCAAAAATTGGGCCCCACACACACCCACCCCTTCAGTGGCAGCAGTTGTGCCCCAGTTGTACACTTCACAGCTAGATTTGCATCAAGCACATTCAAAAATACGCCATCCTTAACCGTCCCCAGGATGACACCGGGGTAGGTAGCTAAGTCTTTCCTGATCCCAGCTCTGTTCATCTTGGACGGGCAGATACTCGTTTTTATAATGCAGGGACATGTGACATGGACATCCTATCACACATGCTGTTGCTTCTCTGGCTAAAAGTCCACTTAGCTGTGTGTGTGTCTGGGATTGGCTGACATGCTGGTTCGCCCCACTACACGCGCGCGCTTAGGGAAGGAAGACAAGGAAAAAAAAAAAAATGGTGATCGCCATTATCCCAGCAGCAGTGATCTGAATGCGCTGTTTCCGCTATACACTGAAATTTCATAATAGTGTGAGTCACAGAGTGACTCACACTATTACAGCGGAAAGCCAGCTAGTAATTAGCTTGTCTTTTTGCTACTAGAACCGTTCTCGAACGTATCTAGAACTATCGAGCTTTAGCAAAAAGCTTGAGTTCTAGTTCGATCTAGAACAGCCCCAAAAATCACTCGAGCTGCAAAATGGAGAACCTCAAACCGCGAACCGCGCTCAACTCTAATCTTGAGATACTGCATCATTATTGTCACATAATCTTCTTTACTCATGATGCCATCTTTTTTGCAAAATGTACCAGTCCCTCCTGCAGCAAAACAACCCTAGAATGTGATGGTGCCCCTCCATGTTTCACAGTTGTTATGGTGTTCTTAGGCTTCAAAGCTTTTCTCTATTCCCTCCAAACATAACGTCGGTCATTATGGCCAAACAGTTCAATTTTAGTTTTCTCAGACCACACGACATATCTCTAAAAATTAAGGTCTTAGTTCTTTTGTCCATATGTAAACATTATTCTGGCTTTTTTTTTTGTTTCTTTTGGAGTATTGTCTTTTTCCTGGCAGAGTGACCTTTCAGCCTATATTGATACAGTACTCGTTTCACTGTGGATAATAACACAATCTTACCAGCTTCTGCTAGCATCTACAGAAGGTCTTTTGTTTTTGTTCTAGGGTTGGTATGCACATGTCTGACCTAAGCACGTTAATGTCTGGTGCACAGAATCTATCTCCTTACTGAGCGGTATGATAGCTGGACATTCCCATCCTGTTTGTACTTGCGTATAATAGTTTGTACAGATAAACGAGGCAACTTCAAGTATCAGGAAATTGCACCCAAGGATGAACCAGACTTCTGCAAGTCCACAATTGTCTTCCTGAGATCTTGGCTGATTTCTTTTGAGATCCTCATGAAGCTACACAAAGAAGCAGTGTTTTTCAAGTGTGAATTAATATACGTCCACTGGTGTGTCTCTAATTAGCTCACATGTTGCCAATAAACCAGAAGCTTCTAAAGACATGACATGATGTTATGGGCTTCCCCATAAGAAATAAGGCATAGTTCCCTTAGTGTATGTAAATTTTGACTTTGCAGAAAGGAATAAAAATGCCTGAAAACATTCTCTCTCTCATTATTGTGGTATTTGCAAAATATAAATAATTTTGATAATCCTAATTGACCTAAAACGGGAAAGGTTTATTCTGATTTCATGTCAGATAGGTAGAAAAAAAATGATTATGTGTCTTTTAAGATAATGTTTGAAAACATCTGATTTCAACTGTAAGTCAAGTTGGAAATATTTGATTTTGAGTAAAAAATAAAGTCAACTTAAAACAGAATACACTATATAGACAAAAGAATTGGGACACACTTTTTAGTCACTGCTTTTTCATTAACACCCATTGACATAAGTGTATAAAATCAAGAACTTAAAACATAACGGTAGTTTTAATCTTTATTTTATAAATCAATAGTACACATGCAAATAAGCAACTTTACAACATATCTTATGAGGCACATTTGCTTCTTTCTCCGCCAGAATTGATCTATCATTATTAGTGATGGGTGAATGTGCTTGGCACTGCTCGATACTTAATTGAACATTATTGGTGCTTGGGTATTTGCGGTGCTCAGCTGAGTATAACAGGTACTCGGATGTGTCATCCATGAAACAATGAGCAAAAAGCACAGGCTTGCTTCACTGCATGATGGGAGTTAGCACCTCAGTGAAAGCCATTCGCAGTCTCTGAATGGCTCTCCCAAAGGATAAAACAACATACACAGATGTAGTGTGATCAAATAAAAGCAAAAAACCTTGCCCTTCCACCCACCAGAAATGCAATGTTTATGGATGGCCGTATGTGAGTGAAGACCCAAACAGGTCAATCATTGATTTTCCATAATGCTCATTACTCACGTTGAGCTTATCCGAGCATCTGACCAGTTAAAATCAAGTAACCAACATTTGAGCATTTTAGTGCACGCCCATCACGAGTCATTATCAACACTCTCATTTCTGAGGTAAAATCTGTATCCAGGGAAGACTTTCCATTACTGAGATAGGAGATGAGAGCTTTTACTGATGAAATTCTATGATGACAGAAGGAGAGAGGAGCTAGAACCATTGGAAGGAGCTAGCTGAAGTGGGAGGAGCTAGAGAAAGAGCTCCACCCCTATTACCTATTTTATCTACATAGAATCTCATCAGTAACATCTGCCATCTCCTATCTGAGCAATGGGAAAGTCCTCACTGAATACAGATTTTACCTCAGAATTGAGATTTTTGATAATGACTGATCAATTCTTGCAGAGAAAGAAGCAGAATGGCCTGTTACGATATATCATAAAGTTTCTAATTTTCATTTGTACTATTGATTTAAGTATTAAAAATTAAAATGGAATGGTTGAAACGTTTTAACTTTGCAGTCTGCCTTTATTAACATTTGCAATAGTATGGGTATTTTGAAAGAACTCACATTATAGAGAGTGGTATTGAGTCGCATAGTGCATAAAAGTCACCAACTCTTCTTGCCCAATAATTACTGGGTCCCAAAAATCTGTACAAAATGGTATGGTATCCATGGCCAAGCTGCGGCATATAATCCTTACATCACAAAGCATAATACTAAGCAGCACATAGGAAGGTGTACAGCATGTTGGTACAGGACAGCCTTCCTGTAGCTTTTAATGACTTCCTGGATCCTGGATGAAGGTGTATTTGACCATTCCTGTTTACAAAACAATTCCGAGCATGGACAGCACGCTTCAAATCATCCCACAGATTTTCAATGATATTCAGGTCTGGGGACTGGGATGGCCATTCCAGAACATTGTAATTGTTCCTCTGCATGAAAGCCTGAGTAGATTTGGAGCTGTGTTTTGGATCATTGTCTTGCTGAAATATCCATCCCCTGCATAACTTCAACTTTGTCACTGATTCTTGCACATTATTGTCAAATATTTGCTGATACTGAGTTGAATCCATGCGACCCTCAACTTTAACAAGATTCCTGGTGCCGGCATTGGCCACACAGCCCCAAAGCATCAACCTCCACCAAATTTTACTGTGGGTAGCAAGTGCTTTTCTTGGAATGCCGTGTTTTTTTACCTCTATGCATAATGCCTTTTTGTATGACCAAACAACTCAATCTTTGTTTCATCAGTCCACAGGACCTTCTACCAAAATGTAACTGGCTTGTCCAAATGTGCTTTTGCATACCTCAGGCAACTCTGTTTGTGGCGTGCTTGCAGAAACGGCTTCTTTCGCATCACTCTCCCATACAGCTTCTCCTTGTGCAATGTGCGCTGTATTGTTGACCGATGCACATTGACACCATCTGCAGCAAGATGAAGCTGTAAGTCTTTGGAGGTGGTCTGTGGATTGTCCTTGACTGTTCTCACCATTCTTCTTCTCTGCCTTTCTGATATTTTTCTTGGCCTGCCACTCCTGGGCTTAATAAGAACTGTACCTGTGTTCTTCCATTTCCTTACTCTGTTCCTCACAGTGGAAACTGACAGTTTAAATCTTTGAGACAATTTTTTGTATCCTTCCCCTGAATAACTATGTTGAAGAATCTTTGTTTTCAGATCATTTGAGAGTTGTTTTGAGGAGCCCATGATGCCACTCTTCATAGGAGATTCAAATAGGAGAACAACTTGCAAATGGCCACCTTAAATACCTTTTCTCATGATTTGATGCACCTGCCTGTGAAGTTCAAAGCTCATTGAGGTTACAAAACCAATTTAGTGCTTTGGTAAGTCAATAAAAGTAGTTAGGAGTGTTCAAATTAAGAAATTGATAAGGGTGCCCATACTTTTGCACGGGTCAAATTTTGTTAAAATGCGGATTGCACATTTTCTGTTAGTACAATAAACCTCATTTCAATCCAGAAATATTACTGAGTCCATCAGTTATTAGATATATGAAACTGAAATAGCTGTTGCAAAAACCCAAATTGTTATAAAGAAAAAAGGTTAACATTAATAGGGGTGCCCAAACTTTATCATATGACTGTATAATGTCTTATGATTTGGAGGCCGGAGAGGAGCAGTGGAATTGTCAGGTGGCATCAGTTTTTGACTGCCAGTCTGCAGACATTGTGGATGGAGACTGTAAGGAATTGAGTGATGAATTATTGAATTTGCATAAAAGGTATATCTGAGTCTGGTGGAATAAAGAGTTTAGAGCAATACCACAAACTGAAAATTATACCTCGTGGACTTAGGGTCCAGATTTTCCTTTTTGGGAAGTCAATGACCAATTTAGAGACGCTTGGGAAAAGGGCCTTGTACAGTGTTTTAGTATTTAGCTTAACTTGCTGATAGGCCATGACTGCGGTTTGCAGCTACAGATCAAGAAAAGCATTAAAGCAATAGAGCTCAAGATTGATAACTTTGGCAAAGATACATTGGTCCAGCCCTTTCTTGCTAAATTGAAAAACAGTATTGATAAATGTGAAAAGGATGTGATAGCTGGTAAAAAGAATACATTTTTCCACGATAAAAGGGATTTTGATGTTAACCGTGCCTATAGGTGGAATCATCAGGGGAATAGAAGGTCCCAGGCTAATTTTTCCAAAGTGAACCCCTCTTCTAATCCAGGTGAAGGCTCGACCAGTGATTTTTTGTCTACAGATACAAGCGAAACAGAAGGAGGGTGAGAAGAGCTGGTCGGAGGAGGAAACAACATCAACAACAACAAGAAAACGCCTCGGAACCAGGTTCCAAAATCTTACATGCAGACCCGACACAGGAACAAATACAAGAAGTAATGGGTGAGAACATCCTACAAATTATTAATCTATCTGATTATGCTTTGTATGATAGGGAAGAAGCTGCCCTGAAATATGGTCTGTCCTTTTCACCCCTCAAAAGATTGGACAAATTCACTTTGGTCAAAGACACCTACCTTTTTTGCAGGAATTTAATGTTCAAATATTATCATCGACACCTTACTTCTTTACAATCTTTAACTGCATTGGAACAACACGCGTTTGAGGATCTTATTGATTTGTTACATGAAAACAATGACCCTACAGGTAGGAAACCATTCACGTTGTTTAAATCGTCCCAGAAGACACCTGCCTTGGGGACCTGTCTGACCATTAACATTTCTTTAACACTATGGTGCAGGATATCCTTAAATTACAGATCAGGAATACCACACAAGACAACTTGACCCAAGCAGAAAGAGTAGCCATTTCCACCCTGAAGAACAACACAGCCTTTATAATTAAAAAATTAAAGAGGCCAATAAAGGTGGTAACATAGTGCTTTGACCTACCGACCTTTATGTAGTGGAAGCTAAAAGGCAGTTATTAAATACGTCCTTGTATATGGGTCCACCATCTGACCCCACTGCGATTTTCCAGAACAAATTGGCTGATGCTGTGTCACGCAACATCATAGGTAAGATGGAGCAAGATTTCATCTATAATGGCCACCCTATCACTCCAACTTTCTATTTACTCCCTAAAGTACACAAATGTGTACAAAATCCACCTGGGAGACCAATAGTGGCAGGGATAGGGGGTCTGAGTGAATATGCCTGCATCTATGTTGACTTTTATCTCCAACTGTTTGTCACGACTTTGAAGTCCTATGTACGTGACACAATGCATTTGTTGGACATTTTGGATGCTTTTGTAATACTTCCACAGACATTTCTTGCCTCTTTAGATGTGGAGGCTCTATACACAAGCATAGGACATGAAGAAGGATTGCATGCAGTGTCCACTTTTTTATGAATGACTATGGAAACATCTCGGCTTATGGTAGGTTTGTCCTAGATCTTTTGGCTTTCATACTTTGTCACAATTTTTTTGTGTTTGACCGAACCACCTACAGACAGATGTCTGGCACCGCGAAGGGGGCACACTGTGCGCCTTCTTTCGCTAACCTATTTATGGGTTGGTTGGAGGAGGCATTCGTGTTTTCCTCGTCATACTATCGTGACTATGTTTGTGGGTGGTTTCGGTACATTGACGATATTTTGTTTTTGTCGACAGGACCACGGGATCTGTGCTTGGACTTGATTCAGACCTTCAATCAAAACAAACTGAATATCAAACTTTCTTCTAAAATTTCTTCGGACAACATGGAATTTTTTGATCTCAAACTGATGGTGAAGTGACAATGGATTGAAACCAATCTTTTTCGTAAGTGCATGTCCACCAATAGTCTCCTGCACTACAAAAGTTCACATCCTAGGCACCTTAAAAATGGGATACCCGTGGGTCAATTTATCCGCATAAAGAGGAATTGTAGCATGTAATCTGACTTTCTAACACAGGCATAAGATCTGTCTGAACGCTTTAAGATCAGGAAGTATCCACTTGAAGTTATTCATCGGGCCTATCAGAAAGCGGCCCATGTGGACAAGCGTACTCTTTTGAAACCTAAGAAAATGGAATCTAAGAACAACTTCCCACAGTTGGTAACAACGTTTAATGGCCAATGGTCAGATAAACACCAGATTTTGAGGAGGAACTGGAAAATTTTGTTGTCGGACCTTAGTTTAAAACAGATTGTTTTTTTTTCCAGGCCACTCTTGACAGCAAGGAGATCTGCTAACTTGAAGGACCATGTTTGCAGAAGCCATTTTGTTCGCCTCACTACTCGAGTTGGGAGGTGGACTATCATGAAAGGCTCATTTCCATGTGGGCATTGCTCTATTTGCCATTTCATGCCCCCAGGGTCTAATTTCTTGAATCACCGAAGTCAAATAATGTAGCAGTTACATCACTATGTGATTTGCAGATCTCAAAATGTGATATATGCACTTACTTGTTCCTGTCAGCTTATATATGTTGGACAGACTTCACAAGAGCTGCGACATCGCATTTAAAAGCATTTTTCAGACATAGCATTGGCAGGGAAACCCCTCAAACAAGGAAAGAGCATTTCCACAATGGCACAGCACTATCTCACCCATCATGGTAGTAAAATCAGTGATACAACTGTGGTGGGATTGGATAAAGTACTTAGGAACATTAGGGGGTGTAACCCCATCCTGGCTCTCTTAAGAACTGAATCGTGGTGGATCTTTCAATTGAACTCTGCGATGCCTAATGGTATTAATGAAAATTTGCTTTTTACGGGCCATTATAATACCTGAGTCTGTGTTGCCTTACATGGATATTTGGGGTCATTGCTTCCATATGTATATATAATTATGTATGTTTGTGTGATGCCCTGGACCCCAGGGGTCACAAGTAACAACACCTACCACACACACACACACCCCCATCCCTTGTGAGGACACACCCGTCACCAGAAAAGGAGACCTGATGCCTCCCTCAGGGCCAGTAGGGCACACCAGGTGGGCGGAATCAGGCGGAAAGGCACGCCCACCGAGGAGACTACTGTCCTGAGGCAGGAAATACAAACGGTTAGTATAGTCAGGGAGTTGTAGAGTGACAGTGACAGGAGGTGTGGATGAGTAGAGCTGTCAGGGACCCGGGTTGGAGCCTGGGATCCCAGTAATGTCAGGCAGGCAGACTGTGGTGGCCGCCTGTAGGAGTACCGGTACAGCAACCGGCGGAACCGCAGGGACCGGGCCAGGGTTGGAGCCCGCCGGTCCTGAACCAGGGAGTCAACCATTTACCGGAGCACCAGAAACCGGGTACTCAAACCCTGTCCTACCTTGGAAGCCACTGAGTGTAGGCAAATTAACTGATTGCAGTCTGGACCTTACGGGTTCATCCTCACCCAAAGTCCCGAAAGAAGGCAAAAGCCAACCAATACCGGGTGAGAGCCACTGCCAAGGGCCAAACACCCGACGGGCCAGTGGCTGCGGGCAACCGAGGGCTCTTCTGGCAGCTCAACGCCGGGGAGTGGGCTAACACTGTCCAGGCAGGGGAGCCAACAGTCAAGACAAGAGGTGCAAGGGAAAGGGGCCATCATCAGCTTCACAAGGGACACAAGCAGCCGGCTGCGGGACCCAACCATACCCAAACTTTGGTTTACCAGTGACTCTGAGTGTGAATTAATAGTGAGTACACCAGCGCCATCCGGGCACGACACTGCACCGCAGAACGGCACCCTGCACCCCGACTTCATCGTCGCCGGTCCCACAGGGCCCCGGGACACACTGCCCCTACCCACAGAGGGGATAACATCCAGGCTGCGCCTTCAACACCGATCCCGGGAGCCCCCTTCACTCTAGCCGCACCGGTGGTGCATCCCGTCACCACGACCCGTGGGTGGCGTCACGACCCATCCATCAACAACGCGGCCCCCGGCTGCGAACCTCGTCCCACACCACCACCCCACTGCCTCCCCTTAACAGAGCGATGTGGCCCCCGGTCCGGAGGCGCTCGAGCCACCGACAACCCGAGCCTGGACCTCGAGCGGCTTGGCCCGGCGAAGGGAGCGGCCGAGCCACTCTCAGGGCGGTACATTTGTACACCTGTTATTTTCATTCCATAGCTGCATCTCTTTTCCCTTTGCTGTTTTGCATATTCGATTTATAATGTTTGCTATTGCAGATTTGTTTTATTTTTTGTGCTCATGTAATTATTACTCTGACCATTGTTCAGAGTATATTAAAAATCTTTTAAGTTCTTACATGTCAGTGAGTAATCTAATAGATGTGCACAACTGTAAAATCAGCATTCAAATTCATGTGTCCATGGAGACACTGAACACTAGAGATGAGCGAACCGGTCCCGGTTCGGCTCGAGGTCGGTTCGCCGAACGGAGGTCCCGTTCGAGTTCGGTTCGTCGAACGTTCGACGAACCGAACTCGAACTGCATAGGAAACAATGGCATGCATTCACAAACACATAAAAACACCTAGAAAACACCCTCAAAGGTGTCCAAAAGGTGACAAACAACTCACAACACAACACAAACACATGGGAAAGTGACAAGGACATATACTCATGCAAAAACAAAAGAGCAGGACAAGGAAAAAGTGGAGGACACTGTTGCTGGGGGGACTGGCAGATTAGGACCAGGGGGTATATATCCTAATCGCCAGTCGGGGCCCACCGTGCTCCAGATGACAAAGGAGCTGCTGGCACCTGAGGGTTAGGCGGAGACTATAGAGCTGGATGGCTCTGAGATAACCCAGGAACTCTGGGAACCGGTCACGTGTGTTGGGACACGTCAGACCGGATGACAACCCGATTAGCGTTTTGGTGCACCTAGCGCTACACCAACCACGTGTGCAGGAAACACGTCAGGCTGGGTGGTAACCCTGTAGCGTTGACCGGAAGACCGCCACGAAAGCGCCCTGTCGGCCACGTGTGTAGGACACGTCAGGCCAAGCGGTCCTCCGATTAGCGTTTCTGGCCACCTCTCGACTGGCCACGTGTGTGTAGGACACGTCAGGCCAGATGGGTACACCAGTAGCGTTGACCGGGAAGCCGAGGAGGATAAGGAACACCCTGTTAACTCCACAGGGGTCCTGGGGTATGCTGTCCGTGTGAGTAGGGGGCCCAATCGGACAGGTGTCGCAGCAGGTGCGTTGTCCGTGTGCGTAGGGGGCACAATCGGACAGGTGGCGCAGCAGGTGCGTTGTCCGTGTGCGTAGGGAGCACGATCGGAAAGGAAGTACAGCAGCCGCAGCCCAGTTAACGCCACTGGGCTGCTATAGCAAGACTGGAACGGCAGGAGGGAAGCACGGCGCCTGACCCTGATGTGCCGAGCCACGAATCTTGGCGTGACAGGCAACCCTAACCTAACGTTCGCCTAACCCTACCTACCGCTTCCCAACATAGGCTTATGCCGCAATGAAGCTCTAACATGGAGGTGCGCTCTGACTGAGCAAAAGTGAAGACTGCGCCCCTCCATGTTGTCTCCAGCCCCTTTTATAACCTGGGTCCGCTCCAAACCCAGGGTGGAACCACCAAGGTCCAATAGCAGAGTGCCATGTCATCAGTGACGTCCCATGCGACCTATCCGGAACCGCCACATCATTGATGACCTCATGGCAGCCACGCCCCAAACACTTCACCAGTCATCGTCTGACGACCAATACTGAGGTGCCAGATCATAGGGGCGGGCCTCTGTGAGCCAGTCCGGAGTTGCCACGTCATCAGGACACCTGACACCCTCTGCCCTATCAGGACCTGCCACCTCACGGACATGCTCAGTGAGGTCCTTACCGGACCTAGCCTCTAATGCACTAAGTGCCTGAGAATGCTCAGTAGCCTGAGCCACAGGCTTAGAAAGCAGACTATCAGTTTGAGCATGCTCAGTAGCCTGAACTGAGGACTTGGTCTCAGACATAACACAATCAGGCTGAGCATGCTCACTAGGCAAAACACCGGGCTTAAACTCTGGCTGGGGTAAATCGGCGCACGCATGCGCACTAGCTGCCTCTCCACACTTAGACGTGGTGGATGGAACAGCCAACTGGACGACCCGAGGTACGGCCAAGAATGGCAGCCGGCGCCTGGGCGCAACAGGAACCGCAGCAGGCTGCTTGCGGCTATGGCGGCGCCGGTTCGTAACAGACACACAGATATAGGCATGGCACGCCCTTCTAAAATCATGTAAAACACCGCAAGGTGACTCCAAGCAGAATCTACCTTTTTTCCAAAAATTGGGCCCCACACACACCCACCCCTTCAGTGGCAGCAGTTGTGCCCCAGTTGTACATTTCACAGATAGATTTGCATCAAGCACATTCAAAAATACGCCATAATTAACCGTCCCCAGAATGACACCAGGGTAGGTAGCAAAGTCTTTCCTGATCCCAGCTCTGTGCATCTTGGATCATTTATAAAAAACACAGCAATCAAGGGTTACTCCAAGCGGAGTCTCCCTTTTTTTCCAAAAATTGGGCCACACACACACCCACCCCTTCAGTGGCAGCAGTTGTGCCCCAGTTGTACAATTCACAGCTACATTTGCATCAAGCACATTCAAAAATACGCTATTCTTAACCGTCCCCAGGATGACACCGGGGTAGGTAGCAAAGTCTTTCCTGATCCCAGCTCTGTTCATCTTGGCTTCTTTTAAAAACAATGTAAGCAAGGGTTACTCCAAGCGGAGTCTTCCTTTTTTCCAAATATTGGGCCCCACACACACCCACCCCTTCAGTGGCAGCAGTTGTGCCCCAGTTGTACAATTCACAGCTACATTTGCATCAAGCACATTCAAAAATACGCTATTCTTAACTGTCCCCAGGATGACATCGGGGTAGGTAGCAAAGTCTTTCCTGACCCCAGCTCTATTCATCTTGGCTTCTTTTAAAAGCAATGTAAGCAAGGGTTACTCCAAGCGGAATCTTCCTTTTTTCCAAAAATTGGGCCCCACACACACCCACCCCTTCAGTGGCAGCAGTTGTGCCCCAGTTGTACAATTCACAGCTAGATTTGCATCAAGCACATTCAAAAATACACTATTCTTAACCGTCCCCAGGATGACACCGGGGTAGATAGCAAAGTCTTTCCTGATCCCAGCTCTGTTCATCTTGGATCATTTTTAAAAAACACATCAAGCAAGGGTTACTCCAAGTGGAGTCTCCCTTTTTTCCAAAAATTGGGCCCCACACACACCCACCCCTTCAGTGGCAGCAGTTGTGCCCCAGTTGTACAATTCACAGCTAGATTTGCATCAAGCACATTCAAAAATATGCTATTCTTAACCGTCCCCAGGATTACACCGGGGTAGGTAGCAAAGTCTTTCCTGATCCCAGCTCTGTTCATCTTGGCTTCTTTTAAAAACAATGTAAGCAAGGGTTACTCCAAGCGGAGCCTCCCTTTTTTCCAAAAATTGGGCCCCACACAGACACCTTATCAGTGGCAGCACTTGTGCCCTAGTTGCAAACAGGATGTTTTGATTTGCATCAAGCACATTCCAAATCCACAAGGATTTACTGTCCCCAGGATGACACAGGGGTAGTAAATTCCTTCTGGATCCATGACTTGTTTATTTTGATGAACATCAGTCTGTCCACATTGTCACTGGACAGACGTGTGCGCTTATCTGTCAGCACACACCCAGCAGCACTGAAGACACGTTCAGAGACAACGCTGGCAGCTGGACGCGACAAAATCTCCAAGGCGTAACTGGAGAGCTCTGGCCATTTTTCTAGATTTGAAGCCCAAAAGGAGCAAGGCTCCATTTGCAAAGTCATGGCATCGATGTTCATTTGGAGATACTCCTGTATCATCCTCTCCAGCCGTTAACCCTAATGTGTCAGACTTGTTGTCTCTGGTGGCCTTGCAAAGGAGGGTCTAAAAAAATTATGAAAAGATTCCATAAAATTGCTGTTACCAGCACCAGATACGGTCCTACTGGTACGGGTAGACTGTTGAAGATGACGAGACCATCCCATGTTTGTCAAGTTACAACTGGGAGAGTCACTCCCTGCACCTGCACGGTTGTTTGGTGGAAAAGCCGAGCTAAGATCGAGTAACAGCTTCTGCTGATACTCCTGCATGCGTGCGTCCCTTTCTATGGCTGGAATTATGTCACAAAATTTCGACTTGTACCAGGGATCTAATAGTGTGGCAATCCAGTAGTCATCATCACTTCTAATTTTGACAATACGAGGGTCATGATGGAGGTAGTGCAACAAGAAGGCACTCATGTGTCTTGCGCAGCCATGCGGACCAAGTCCACGCTGTGTTTGTGGCATAGAGGTGCTAACCGTTCTTTCTTCCTCTGACATCTCCCCCCAACCTCTTTCAACTGAAATTTGACCAAGGTCTCCCTCATCTGCTGAGTCTTCCATGTCCATGGACAGTTCGTCCTCCATTTCTTCATGTTCTCCTGCACCTTCCTCAACATTTAGCCTGCTACTATGCGCCCTTGTTGATCCCTGTCCCCCATGGTCCCATGCCTGCTGCGTTGGTGATGATGAACGTCTGGACCTTGGTGATGTTGTTGTCCCTTGCGCATATGAATCCTCCTGTAGTTCCTCCCCTTCCTGTTGTCCCACCCCCTGACTCCGAATAGTGTTTAGCGTGTGCTCCAGCATGTAAATGACTGGAACTGTCATGCTGATAATGGCATTGTCAGCGCTAAACATATTCGTCGCAATGTCGAAACTGTGCAGAGGGTGCATAGGTCCTTGATCTAAAACCACTCCATCAGGGTGATCTGCCCCACCTCTGCATCTCGTTGGCCCAGGCTATACTCATGACGTATTGCACCAGGGCTCGGCGGTGCTGCCACAGTCCCTGTAACATGTGGAGAGTTGAATTCCAGCGTGTCGCCACATCGCATTTCGGGCGATGAACCGGCAGGCCGAAAGACTTCTGGAGCGATGCAAGTCGCTCAGCTGCGGCGCTTGAACGGCGGAAGTGAGCAGACAGTTTTCGTGCCCTGTTCAGAAGGCCATCTAGGCCGGGATAGTGTGTTAAAAATCGCTGGACGACAAGGTTCAACACGTGAGCCATACAAGGTACCTGTGTCACCTTGCCCAGGCGAAGGGCCGCACCCAGGTTTCCAGCATTTTCGCACACGGCCTTACCAGGCTGCAGGTTGAGTGGAGACAACCATTTATTAAACTCGGACCGCAGAGCTGACCACAACTCCTCAGCTGTGTGACTCTTATTCCCAAGACATGTCAAGCTAAAGACCGCCTGATGCCGTTGCGCTCTGCTGCCAGCATAGTAATGAGGGGTGCGTGATTCCTTCTGCGCAGTGAGAACGCTGGTGGCCTGACCAGGCAGGCTTGGGGCAGAGGTGGAGGACCCAGATGAGGTGGAGGAGGCAGAAGCAGTGGCGGAACTTGGACAGACAGAGGATTGACACACAAGTCGTGGTGACGGGAAGACTTGTGCAGCAGACCCTTCACCATCTATCACCATAGTTACCCAGTGCCCAGTCAGCGACATGTAACGTCCCTGTACATACTTACTGGTCCAAGTATCGGTGGTGAAATGCACCCGTTGACACACAGAGTTTCTCAAGGAAGCGGTGATGTTGTGTGCGACATGCTGGTGTAGCGCGGGCACACCTTTCTTAGAGAAGTAGTGGCGACTAGGCATCTGGTACTGGGGCACAGCGACAGACATAAGGTCTCTAAAATCCTGTGTGTCCACTAGGCGGAAAGGCAGCATTTCGGTAGTCAAGAGCTTACAGAGGGATAGAGTCAACCTCTTAGCTTTGTCATGGGTCGCAGGAAGTGGCCTTTTATTTGACCACATCTGAGGGACAGAGATCTGGCTGCTGTGTGTAGACGGTGTTGAGTAGGGTGTCCCTGGAAAAATGCAGGTTTGTGAGGAAAGTGCAGGCGGAGACATGATGTTGCCTTCATCCAACGTTGGTGCTATCGATGTCTGAGAGAGCTGTACACACTCACTTGTTTCCCCTTCCAAACCAACTAACGACCTACCAAGCAAACTGCCTGTTGCGGTTACAGTGGTGGAAGTTGTGCGTGGAAAAACAGGTGTGACAGCTGTCCCCACAGTCCTAGAAGATGAAGAGCGCGGGGATGCACTGGAAGGGGCAGGCGGTGGATGGTTCCCTCCGCTAGGCCGCATTGCAGCACGGTGAGCTTCCCACCGGGACATATGATATTTATTCATGTGACGATTCATGGAAGAAGCTGTCAAACTGCTGAGGTTTTGACCTCTACTAAGAGAACCATGACAAATTTTACAGATCACATAATTTGGGCAATCTTTTGCTATGTCAAAAAAGGACCAGGCTAGGCAAGGCTTAGAGGGCTTGCAACCTGTTGATCCACCCCGACTAGTGCTCAGAGGCAGAGTGGTGGCTACGGATGCAGTTGTAGACGTGCTAACAGTACTCCGACTCTGTCCAGGAAGGCGCAAGGTAACTTCGTCAACAGTTGCATCCTCCTCCACCACCTCTGTTGACCTCCTCGAGTGCCTGACTGTGGGTTGACAGTAGGTGGGATCTAGAACTTCATCATCAATTGTTGTGTTTGCACTCCCCTCCCCCTCAGACCGAGCCTCTTCTTGCCCTGACCGAATATTTAAGTTGTCATCCCAATCGGGTATCTGCGTCTCATCTTCATCAGGGGTCGTATGCAGTGCCATTCAGTCTCCAAACGTCACGTGTGTGGTTGGCACCAAAGATCTCGATCTTGGTCTCATCAGACCAGAGATCCTTGAACCAGTCTGTCTCAGAGTCCTCCAAGTAATCATGAGCAAACTGTAGACGAGCTTTGACATGACGCTTTGAAAGTAAAGGTACCTTACGGGCTCGTCTGGAACGGAGACCATTGCTATGGAGTGCATTACTTATGGTATTGACTGAAACCAATGTCCCCACTGCCATGAGATCTTCCCGGAGCTCCTTCCTTGTTGTCCTTGGGTTAGCCTTGACTCTTCGGACAAGCCTGGCCTCGGCACGGGTGGAAACTTTCAAAGGCTGTCCAGGCCGTGGAAGGCTAACAGTAGTTCCATAAGCCTTCCATTTCCAGATGATGCTCCCAACAGTGGAGACAGGTAGGCCCAACTCCTTGGAAAGGGTTTTGTACCCCTTGCCAGCCTTGTGACCCTCCACGATCTTGTCTCTGATGGCCTTGGAATGCTCTTTGTCTTTCCCATGTTGACCTAGTATGAGTGCTTTTCACAAGTTTGGGGAGCGTCAGAAAAGGCTGGAAAAAGAGATAATTAATCCAAACATGTGAAGCTCATTGTTCTTTGTGCCTGAAATACTTCTTAATACTTTAGGGGAACCAAACAGAATTCTGGTGGTTTGAGGGGTTGAATAATAAATGACCCTCTGAATAAACTTTTCACAATTTAAAAAAAAAAAAAAAAAAGAAATAACATTCTTTTTTGCTGCAGTGCATTTCACACTTCCAGGCTGATCTACAGTCCAAATGTCACAATGCCAAGTTAATTCCGAATGTGTAAACCTGCTAAATCTGCAGGGGGTTGAACACTACTTGTAGGCACTGTATATATATATATATATATATATATATATATATATATATATATATATATATATATGCTTGGGTACTGGGCTTATGTTCATACACCCCTGATGAAGCCACATTCGGTGGCGTAACGCGTGGGGCGGGCAAGTGCATCCACATTACCGCTTTCACAATTCAGACCATGGTATTGTATTGCAGGATTTCCTTGTTCTGTACCTTTCTACCATGATTGTAATATATATATATATTACTATCTATCTGCACTTTTTGGCTGTATATGGTTGATAGCCTGTAATGCTTACTCTTTTTTATTGAGTTATTGGTGTGTGTATGTACCCTTTGTTATATGGGGGACTCCTTTTTTTTCTTTGAGTCCTTCCCATTTTTAATGGAGTTTTAATATTCTGCACTTAATAAACTTGTTCACTTTTTGCATTCAGCAAGTGTTTTGCTGTCGTCCATTTAAATTCTGGATTTCCAGTGTATTTATGTTCAAGCTGTGCCCTATTGCCCATAAATTTTGTGTGCCATTAGTCTATTTATATATGGGAAGTAGCACACTTCCATTTTGATTTGGGTGGTGCCGTCTCTAATAGGTTGCATGTTTTCCAAGGATTGACCAATTTGAGCTTGTTCCAATGAATAAAAAATTTTAATGACTAATACCAATAATTTTTGAAATATTATAAGTGAGGAGCAAATCCATATTAATAATTATGAATTATCAATAGAAAATTATACTGTAAAAGCTCCTGTAGGATTAAAATGTAGATTTCCTATCCTATGTCACAGTAATATATATTTATATATATATATATATATATATATCTAATCTATATATATAATTGCCTTATTCTGTCTGTCTGTCTGTCTGTCTGTCTTGCTTCAAAATTGTGTCCTTACGGTGACACAAAGCTGATTGGCCGCTGGGCTCGCCATGGCTCCGCCCCCCCACGGATTGGTCGCTCGCCTCGACCTGGCCCCGCCCTCCGCATGGATTGGCCACTCGCCCCGGCCCTCCGCACGCATCGCCAGACATAACCTTGCGCTGCTGGGATCGTGATGGAGCCGGTAACCATTATACACATCGGGTAACTAAGGTCCCTTAGTTACCCGATGTGTATCATAGTTACCAGTGTACACCGGCTCCGTCACGATCCCAGCAGCGCCAGACATAACCTTGCGATGCTGGGATCTTGACGGAGCCGGTGAACGCTGGTAACCATTATACACATCGGGTAACTAAGGTCCCTTAGTTACCCGATGTGTATCATAGTTACCAGCGTACACCGGCTCCCGGTACACATGTGCAGGGAGCCGGCATTATACTCCTCTCCCCCCAGGACTACTCCTCCTATTATAGTCCTCCTATTATACTCCTCTCTGAGTATAATAGGAGAACTATTATAGCATGGGGGATGGAGCATGATGGGGTGCGCAGCATGGGGGATGTAGCACGATGGGGGGTGCACAGCATGGGGTATGGAGCACGATGGGGAGTGCGCAGCATGGAGGATGGAGCACGATGGGGAGTGCGCAGCATGGGGGATGGAGCATGATGGGGAATGCGCAGCATAGGGGATGGAGCACGATGGGGGGTGGGCAGCATGGGGGATGGAGCACGATGGGGAATGCGCAGCATAGGGGATGGAGCACGATGGGGGGTGGGCAGCATGGGGGATGGAGCACTATGGGGGGTGCGCAGCATGGGGGATGGAGCACGATGGGAGGTGCACACCTCCCCCCAACACACACACACAACACACCACACACACACTGGGAACCTCAAACACAGCCATACACAGACACCCACACACACAGACAACGCCGCACACACCCAACACACAAACACCGCGGCATACATAAATATACGCACATACCGCACAACACACACATTGCACAAAACATACCTCCCCCAAAACACACCACACCCACACAAACCGCGCAACACACACACACACAACGCTACAGAAACACAGCGCTCCACAAACAACGCAACACACGCAACACACATAAAACAGCGCTCTCACCCCCCGCCACACCCAGACAACACCCAGAACATGTACAGCGCCCTACACAAACACTTGGTAACTACACACAACAATATCTCTCTCTCTATATATATATATATATATATATAAAAAAAAATCCTACATGAACTTCACAATACGTAAATTCTAGACTAACCGATGCGTAGAATCGGGCCACCTTCTAGTATATATATAATTGCCTTATTCTGTCTGTCTGTCTGTCTGTCTATCTGTCTGTCTGTCTGTCTTGCTCCAAAATTGTGTCTTTACAGTGACAACCATCGGATTGGCCGCTGGGCTCGGCCTGGCCCCGCCCCCCACACAGATTGGCCGCTCAGCTTGGCCTGGCCCCACCCCCCGCATGGATTAACCGTTTGGCCAGGCCCACCCACCGCACGCGATGCCCGCTAGGCCACGCCCCCCGCACGCGATGCCCGCTAGGCTACCTCCCCCGCACGCGATTTTCTCTAGGCCACGCCCCTCGTACGCAATGACCGCTAGCAACAGTTGGATTGGTCGCTGGGCTCGCCCTGGCCCTGCCCCCCCCACGGATTGGCCGCTCGGCCTGGCCCCGCCCCTCACATGGATTAACCGTTTGGCCAGGCCTGCCCGCCGCACGCGATTCCCGCTAGGCCACGCCCCACGCACGTGATGCCCGCTAGGCCACGTCCCCCGCACGCGATTTTCACTAGGCCACGCCCCCCGCACGCGATGACCGCTAGCCCACGCTCCCTGCACGCGATGCCCGCTAGCCCATGCCCCCCGCACGTGATGCCCGCTAGGCCACGCCCCCGCACGTGATGCCCACTAGGCCACACCCCGTACCTGATGCCCGCTAGGCCATGCCCCCCGCACGAGATGCCCGCTAGGCCACGCCCCGCACGCGATGCCCACTAGGCCGCGTCCCCCGCACGCGATGCCCGCTAGGCCACGCCCTGCACGCGATGCACGCTAGGCCACGCCCCCCGCATGCGATTCACGCTAGGCCACATCTCCCGCACGCAATTTTCGCTAGGCCACGTCCCCTGCACGCGATGCCCGCTAGGCCACGTCCCCCGCATGCGATGCCCGCTGGGCCACGCCCCCCACACACGATGCCCGCTAGGACACGACCCCCGCACGAGATACCCACTAGGCCACGCCCCCTGCACGCGATGCCCGCTAGGCCACGACCCCCGCACGCGATGCCCGCTAGGCCACGCCCCCCACACGCGATGCCCATTCGGCCCCGCCCCCTCACACGATGCCCATTCAGAATGGGGGGATGGAACACGATGGGGGGTGTGCAGCATGGGGGATGGAGCACGATGGGGGGTGCAGCATGGGGGTTGGACCACGATGGGGGGTGCCCAGAATGGGGGGATGAAACACGATGGGGGGTGCAGCATAGGGGATGGAGCACGATATGGGCTGCGCAGCATGGGGCATGGAGCACGATGGCGGTGTGCCGCATGGGGGATGAAGCATGATGGGGAGTGCAGCATGGGGGATGGAGCACTGTGGGGGGTTCAGCATTGGGGATGGAGCACGATGGGGGGTGCAGCATGGGGGATGTAGCACGATGGGGTGTGCCCAGAATGGGGGGATGAAACACGATGGGGGGTGCGCAGCATGGGGGATTGAGCACGATGGGGGGGTGCGTAGCATGGGGGATGGAGCACGATGTGGGGTGCGCAGCATGGGAGATGGAGCACGATGGGGGGTGCGCAGCATGGGGGTTGGAGCATGATGGGGGGTGCGCAGCATGGGGGATGGAGCACGATGGGGGGTGCAGCATGGGGGGTGGATCTTGATGGGGGGTGCACACCTCCCCCCAAAACACACACAGACCGCCACACACGCACCGCACAACATACCACACACACACTGGGAACGACAAACACGGCCCTACACAGACACCCACACACACAGACAACGCCGCACACACACAACACCCAACACACAAACACCACGGCACACACAAATATACGCACATACCGCACAACACACACATCACCACACACACACAACGCTACAGACACACAGCGCTCCACAAAAAACGCAACACACAACGCAGCAAACAAACAACACCGCTCTCACCCCCCCCACACACACACCCACACAACACCCAGAACATGTACAGCGCCTACACAAACACTTGGCAACTACACACAACAACATCTATATATATATATTTAACAAAAATCATACATTAACTACACAATACGTAAATTCTAGAATACCCGATGCGTAGATTCGGGCCACCTTCTAGTATAAATATATATATATAGATATATATATAATTTTTGACATTCATTCTTAATATCATGTATCTTTAGTACATTGTATTTCTATTTATATATATACATATATACATATACTTGTAATTAAATACTATAAACATTAACTGCAAAGGTACAATATTTATTTTACATCTTAATAGTTATCATTTGACCATAAATTGAGTGCTAAGAAAGTTAAATCTTGTTCTGAAAACACAAATCCATTTCATGTCCTCTAATCAACAGTTTATTTTATCTTCTTACTAATTGTTACATTTACAGTCCTCACAGACTTTCTCTACTTTTGTGTTTGTAAAAAAATATTCATGAATGGATTATAATAGGGCATAATGAATTCAACACATCTCAATATTTAATTAGCCAAGGGACATTGATGCTAAATTACCCCTAAAAAATATGTATGACCACTTTCATAAAAAGAGTTTTAAAAGACAGTTTACCATACATAGTTTTGATTTTAGTAGTTATCAGTCTGTCTCCCCAGTTTAGCCAATTATCCATTGTGGCTTTTGTTCTGTATATATATATATATATATATATATATGTATACCGAGCAACACTGTAAAACTCCCAAGTCACGGTTGGAAGTTTTGCATTCCCATCATACAGATCAAAAAATAATGAAAGTAGAACTCCAATTATATAAATATATATAATTGCATTGCTACTTTTGCCACTTGAGCAGGATCATAAAACTGTTAGGGCCAGGTGGACGGGCGGACCCAGGAGGTGGATCCACTGGGCCGAACACCTTACTGAAGGCAAGGGGTCCGGTAGCCGGAGCACAACAGGTAGCAGGACAGTCCGTTAGAAAGAGTGGAATGTAGAAGTCCCTGGGACCACGGAGTCACTAATGGTAGTCCGGGTGACGGAGCTCAGGTTCGGAAGCCGAGATGTTGTCAGGCGGAGTCCGGAACCGATGGAGCGAGAGGACGGGTCACCACAGGGATCAGAGATGGTACGGACTGACGGGATGGCAGACAGTCAGCGTTCGGGGTTCGGGAATCGGCAGGACCGGATGGCGAGGAAGGAGCGGCTCTAGGAGAGAGAGAGGTAAGTATATCACAGAGACACAAGGAGACCTGACTCCTAGCTTAGGAAACACGAAGAACAGGCCCCGCCCACTTGGACATTAAACCCCTTTATACCCTGTACCTGTGTGTTCAATATCCTGTCCGTGGACGCTGGCTCTTTAAGAAAGGGTCAATGACCGCGCGCGCGCCCTAATGCGCATGCGCGAGGCCCGGGTGCCAGAAGCCAGGGCAGGGAGCGGCGAACAGGAGGCAGGGGAGCCGGGCTGGAGCAAAGCTGCCGGCGGACGCTGGGAGCGGGGACCGGGACGCCTGGGGATCATAGGTGAGGAGGCCTGGAGGCTGTGGAGCGGGGGACGCTGGACAGAGGAGCCGGGAGGCGAGCCAGGGAAGCCGGGGAGCGTGGCAGGGGAGCCGGGGAGCTGGGCAGGGGACCCGGGGAGCGTGACAGTACCCCCCCCATGCCCCCCTCCCCGCAAGCGGGACAGGAAGGCACGAATCAGAGGAGTACCCACATTCTCCCGGGGTTCCCAGGACCGATCCTCAGGACCATACCCCGCCCAGTCCACCAAGAAGAACTGTCGGCCTCGTACAGTTTTCATGGCCACGATATCCCTTACCGCATAGATGTCATCATCAGCAATAGGAGGAGGAACAGAACTGGCAGCAGCGGAGAAGGGACCAAGGACAACCGGCTTGAGCAGGGAGACGTGGAAGGAGTTGGGTATCCTCATCGTGGCCGGGAGCTGCAGCTTGTAGGAGACCTCATTGATCTTGCTGAGGACTTTAAACGGCCCGATGTAGCGAGGACCCAGCTTGTAAGACGGTAGCTTCAATCGGACGTACTTGGAAGCAAGCCAGACCAGATCGCCAGGAGAGAAACACGGAGGATCCAGACGCCTCTTGACTGCGTGTCTCTTCATCCGCAGGGAAGCACGTCCAAGGGACGTCTTGACAGAGTCCCAAATTGTTGCAAAGTCACGGGCTACAGCATCAGCAGCAGGGACATCCGAGGAAGAGGATACAGGTAATGGGACAGAAGGCTGAAGTCCGTAAACGACATGGAAGGGAGAGCTGGAGGAGGACTCACTGACGTGGTGGTTATGGGAGAATTCAGCCCAAGGAAGAAGCGTGGACCAGTCGTCATGATGGGCGTTGACGTAGTGACGTAAGAAGGAGGTCAAGATCTGATTGACTCGTTCCACTTGGCCATTCGACTGAGGATGGTAGGCTGAAGAAAAGTCCAGAGTCACTCCCAGATGTTTGCAGAGAGCCCTCCAGAAGCGGGAGGTGAACTGAGTTCCTCTGTCGGACACAATGTGTGATGGAAAGCCATGCAACCGGAAGATGTGCTGTATGTAGGCGTCAGCGAGTTCCTGGGCAGAGGGCAGTCCAGCCATAGGGACGAAATGAGCCATTTTGGAGAACCGATCCACCACGACCCATATGACTGTGTGTCCGGAGGACAGGGGCAAGTCCGTAATAAAGTCCATTGCAATGTGTTGCCACGGAACGGAGGGTATAGGCAGAGGCAGAAGACGACCATATGGCAGGTGTTTGGGCGTCTTGTTCCTGGCACAAGAGGAGCAGGCTGAGACAAAAGAAGCGACGTCCGTGCGGAGGGATGGCCACCAGTAGTGACGTGTAATTTTACTCCATGTTCTCTTCTGACCAGGATGGCCGGCTGTTTTCGAGGCATGGCCCCAGTGCAGCACTTTTTGCCTGTCGGTCTCAGAGACATAGGTCTTCCCAGGCGGTATCTGGGCCAGGGTGACAGGGGCCACCGGAATGATTTTACTAGGACAGATGATGGGTTGGGATGTCTCCTCCTCCTGCTCCATGGGCATGAACGACCTGGACAAGGCATCTGCTCGCACATTCTTGTCCGTGGGTCGGAAATGGAGCTGGAAATCGAACCTGGCAAAGAACAAGGACCACCTGGCTTGCCGTTGGTTCAGTCGCTGAGCGGACCGCAGGTATTCCAGGTTCTTGTGGTCCGTATAAATGATCACGGGGTACACTGCTCCCTCCAGAAGGTAGCGCCATTCCTCCAGAGCCAGTTTGACTGCCAATAGCTCTCGGTCACCGATGGTGTAGTTGCGTTCAGGCGCTGAGAAGCTCTTGGAGAAGAAACCGCAAGTCACCATCTTCCCGGAGGAGGACTTCTGTATGAGCACTGCTCCGGCTCCTGAGGAGGAGGCATCCACCTCCAAGGTGAACTGTCGGTTTAATTCAGGACGGTGGAGCACAGGGGAGGAAGCAAATGCCCGCTTCAGGGAGCCAAACGCGGCGTCGGCCGCAGGTGACCAGTCCTTTGGATTAGCCCCCTTCTTGGTCAAGGCGGAGAGAGGTGCAGTCAGAGCAGAGAAGTGAGGGATGAACTGACGGTAATAGTTTGTGAATCCCAGAAAACATTGGATTGCCTTCAGTCCAGAAGGAGGGGGCCAGTTGATAATGGAAGAGACCTTCTCCGGATCCATCTGCAGGCCGGTATCGGAGATCACGTAACCCAGGAAGGGAAGAGAAGACTGCTCGAAGACACACTTCTCGTACTTGGCGTACAGACGATTCTCCCTCAGTCTTTGTAGAACCAGCTGCACGTTCTCTCTGTGGGTCTGGAGGTCCGGAGAAAAGACCAGGATGTCGTCAAGATACACCACCACACAGACGTAGAGAAGATCCCGGAACACGTCGTTCACCAATTCCTGAAAGACTGCTGGTGCATTACACAGGCCGAAGGGCATCACACAGTATTCATAGTGCCCATCGCGAGTATTGAACGCGGTCTTCCATTCGTCCCCAGAGCGGATGCGGACCAGGTTGTAGGCACCCCGGAGATCCAACTTGGTAAACACACGAGCTCCTCTTAGCCGATCAAACAATTCGGGGATGAGCGGCAGGGGGTATTTATTTTTCACGGTGATTTGGTTCAATCCCCGGTAGTCAATGCATGGGCGTAAGTCGCCCTCTTTCTTCTTAACGAAGAAGAAGCCTGCTCCAGCAGGAGAGGAGGATCTCCGAATGAATCCCCTTGCCAGGTTCTCTGTGATGTAGGTAGACATGGCCCTTGTTTCGGCAGGAGACAGCGGATATATCCGTCCTTGAGGTGGTGTAGTTCCCGGGAGCAGGTCGATGGCACAATCGTAAGGACGATGTGGCGGCAGTACCTCTGACTCCTTTTTATCAAAGACGTCCGCGAAGGACCAATAGGCCGAGGGCAGTCCCCGGTAGGGACTCAGGAACCGGAGGTCGTCGGATGGGCTGTATAGCCTTCAGACAGTTCTCGTGGCAAGAGGAGCCCCATCGGGTGATTTCACCAGTACCCCAGCTGACTGACGGTTCGTGTGTCCGTAACCAGGGGAGTCCCAGCAGGATTTGGTGAGACATGTGTGGGAGGACATAGAGAGCGATGTTCTCGGTGTGCAGGGCACCGATACGCAGTTCCACCGGCTTGGTGATCCACGAGATGGTGTCAGAGAGGGGTCTCCCATCCACAGAGGCAATCACGAGGGGTTTGTCGAGTGGAGTAACAGGCACCTGGTACTTGTCCACCGTGGCCTTCTGGATGAAATTGCCTGCTGCCCCGGAATCGAGGTACGCCTCGGCCGTGAACCGCGTCTCTCCCGTTGTCACTTGAACAGTCCACGTAACCGGGTCAGAGAGAGTCCCAGTACCTAGGGTGGCCTCTCCTACCAACCCTAGGCTTTGGAGTTTCCCGGCCTCTCTGGACAGGAGCGTAGCAGGTGTGTGCCCTCTCCGCAGTAGAAGCAGAGACCCTTGGCGAGCCGTTCTGCTCGGCGTTGTTCGGACTGGCGCAAACGGTCGATCTGCATGGGCTTGTGGACGGAGACACCAGATGACGTTGACTGAAGTACGGGGGGCTTCTGCGGAGGAGATGAATGCCGTATCGGACGTCTCTCACGGGACACCTCTTTGGATCGTTCCTGAAAGCGGAGATCCACTCGAGTCGCTAGGGCAATCAGGGCATCCAGGGTGGACGGCACGTCACGACCAGCCAGCTCATCTTTAATTCGACCCGAGAGACCTTCCCAGAAGGCGGCGGTTAGAGCCTCATTGTTCCACCCGAGTTCCGAAGCCAAGGTGCGAAAACGGATGGCATATTGGCCCACCGTCAGAGTCCCCTGACGTAGCCGGAGGAGAGACGAGGCAGACGCGGAGGCGCGTCCGGGCTCGTCAAAGGTGCCACGAAATGCCTGCAGGAAGTCCTGGATATTAGTGGTCACAGGGTCCTCCTTCTCCCACAAGGGGTTCATCCAGGCCAGTGCCTCACCCTCTAGATGGGACATCATGAACGCGACCTTGGCTTGGTCGGAGGCAAACAAGTGCGGCAGTAGCTTGAAATGGAGAGAGCACTGATTGATGAATCCCCTGCAGGTCTTGGGATCTCCGGCGTACCGGGGTGGTGAGGCCAAACAAAGTCTGGAGGCATCCAAAGAGGCTGCCACGGGAGCTGTGGCCGTGGATTGTACAGTGGAAGCTCGAGATGCTGAAGATGTGACCGACGCTTGTAGCGTGTTCAGGCGGGCGTCCACAGAAGACATGAAGTTTAGCATGCGGGTCTGGGTCTCACGCTGGCGTGTGAGTTCCTCCTGCAAGGCTGCTAGTGCTTCGGCGGGATCCATGGCCTGTTCTTACTGTTAGGGCCAGGTGGACAGGTGGACCCAGGAGGTGGATCCACTGGGCCGAACACCTTACTGAAGGCAAGGGGTCCGGTAGCCGGAGCACAACAGGTAGCAGGACAGTCCGTTAGAAAGAGTGGAATGTAGAAGTCCCTGGGACCACGGAGTCACTAATGGTAGTCCGGGTGACGGAGCTCAGGTTCGGAAGCCAAGATGTTGTCAGGCGGAGTCCAGAACCGATGGAGCGAGAGGATGGGTCACCACAGGGATCAGAGATGGTACGGACTAACGGGATGGCAGACAGTCAGCGTTCGGGGTTCGGGAATCGGCAGGACCGGATGGCGAGGCAGGAGCGGCTCTAGGAGAGAGAGAGGTAAGTATATCACAGAGACACAAGGAGACCTGACTCCTAGCTTAGGAAACACGAAGAACAGGCCCCGCCCACTTGGACATTAAACACCTTTATACCCTGTACCTGTGTGTTCAATATCCTGTCCGTGGACGCCGGCCCTTTAAGAAAGGGTCAATGACCACGCGCGCGCCCTAATGCGCATGCGCGAGGCCCGGGTGCCAGAAGCCAGGGCAGGGAGCGGCAAACAGGAGGCAGGGGAGCCGGGCTGGAGCGAAGCTGCCGGCGGACGCTGGGAGCGGGGACCGGGACGCCTGGGGATCATAGGTGAGGAGGCCTGGAGGCTGTGGAGTGGGGGACGCTGGACAGAGGAGCCGGGAGGCGAGCCAGGGAAGCCGGGGAGTGTGGCAGGGGAGCCGGGGAGCTGGGCAGGGGACCCGGGGAGCGTGACAAAAACACATGAATATAAGTGCATGCTGGTAGATGTTTTGCAAATGGCAATAACACCAGCCAGCAGGTTTCCCCATTCAGCTTCTGAATCTCAAATTTGGGCACATGGCTTGTCCTTGCACAATACGCCTTGACGTGTACTGTCTGAACGTATGTTTAGCATGGCAGGGGGGTCCTCACAGACAGGCATCTCCTCAGCTGACATAGAGAAGCTCACTTTCATTGAAATGAAAAAGTTTGTTGATTACACCAGACTTTATCATACCTTTGTCTAACTAAACAACTATACCACCCACCAGACATTGGTATACTCTTTTTGCTATTCCAAATATTTTGGGGTCTCAAAAAATACAGTAACCACTAAAAAAACAAAATTCAAAAACCCTTAGACAATGGTTGGCTTCCTCCTATGCTACCTACACTGTCACTTCCACCTCAACCTCATAATATAGTTGAACCTCCCTCTCCTCCTCCAGGTTCAATTTTTCATTGTTTTTAGGGGATTATAGCTTTCTGTAAGTTTTTTTCAGCAACAAAATCCTAACTAAAACTGCAAAACTACATTAAAAAAATACAAAATCAACAAAAAGTGTTAGCTATGTCCTACTCCTGGATCAATCATTTACCTTTTTGGATTGTGTCTTATTTTAAAGGGATTCTGGGTGCTCTGTGCGTCAACTGGGAAAACAGTCTCTATAGGGGCTTTTGTTAACAATTGTTGATGTGCTGGTGGGGGACTCTTTTAAAATAGGCAGTCTTTGGGTCAACTCAGAAAAAAAGCGGGCTTTACACGCTACAATATCATTAATGAATTATCGTCGGGTCACGTTGTTAGTGACGCACATCCGGCATAATTAACGATATCGCTGAATGTGGCACGTACGAGTGATAGAAAACGATCGCAAGAGTGCTCAAAATCGTTTACCGTGGAGAAGTCGTTATAAAACAAAAAATCGTTACATGTCGTCAAGTTCCCTTCTTTATCGTCCATTTCACAACACTATACGATACGATACGTGTGAAGCTCTGTAAACGACCAACAATATTGTACATGAGTGCGCCATCAACGACACGGGTGGGCGTGTAAGCTGAAACACATCCACGCCTCACGAGTAGAAATGAGCTAGAGTTCGAGTTCGGTTCAGTTCGTCGAACGGTCCCCCGTTCGACGAGCCGTTCGACGAACGTCTCAAACCCCATTGAAAACAATGGGAGGCAATTACATAAAAAACACATAAAAACACATTGTAAATGTACATATACAGTTAATAAACATTGCCATAACACTTACCGGTGCCCACGATACATCCTGCACTCTGTCTCCCACAGCTTTTCCATCGGTAATTGCTAAGTTTTCACGGTAACCAGCAGTGATGACAGGACCTATCGTGACGTCAAAATAGCCAAGTGACCAGTCACATGTCTATTATCTCATTGGCTACAGACTGGTCACATAGCTAGACGTCATTTCCTGTCCTAGGTCCTGTCAGTGCATCTGTCCAGAACGCGGTGATCATTTGTGTATCTTCGTGTACTGGCAACATTCTCTTGCACACGGATGTCTCCCCGTTCCTGCATGGGGCGCTCTTTACAGAGTCAGCCCACATGCAAAGACTGGCTGTCATAGCCAGTGAATAGCGGCACCGGGATTCCCGTGATAGGAGCACCGTTGCTATGGTAACCCGGCTGTAAGCGGTTAAGTCACCGCTAACTACAGGCAGCCTGTGGTCACTCTCACTGAGTGATTTCTGCATGGGGCAGCAGCGTCTTCCTCCCATGTAGTGCTGTCTTATGTAACAGAGCTGCATGGGTTGAAGGAGAAAGCAGACAGAAGAGCAGGATGATGGAGGGCTCACAGGGAGTAATAAACATGGAGTCTCTAATATGTCTGTGTATTTATTTCTATTAAAGTATTTTTTCTCTGTGTGGTGTCTTTTTTTTAACCCTTTATTGGAGATAATTAATGGCCGGGTCAAACTTGCCTGACATTAAGAATCTCTGACTTAATACTAGCTAGTAAAACAAAGCTAGCATTAACTCATAATTACCCAGCGAGCCACTGTCACCAGGGCAGCTGGAATAGTTGGATACAGCGCCAGATAATGGCGCTTCTATGAAAGTGCCATTTTCTGGGGCGGCTGCGGACTGCAATTCACAGCAGAGGCACCCAGAAACCTCGGGCAAACCTGTGCTGCAGATTCCAATCCACAGCTGCCTAGTTGTACCTGGCTGGACACAAAAATGCGGCAAAACCTACGTTGTTTTTTTTAATTATTTCATGAAACTCATGAAATAATTAAAAAAAGGGCTTCCCTATATTTTTAGTTCCCAGCCGGGTACAAATAGGCAGCTGGGGGTTGAAGGCAGCCCATACCTGCCTGCTGTACCTGGCTAGCATACAAAAATATGGCGAAGCTCACATCATTTTTTTTTTTTTTAGTTTTTTGGGAAAAAAAAAGAAAAAATGCTTCCCTGGATTTTCCATTGACAGTGAAGGTAACACCAAGCAGTGGGGGTTAGCAGCCAGTAGCTGCTTGGATTACCCTTAGCTAGCAATACAAAAAATGCACCTGGAGCCCATATATTTTTTTATTATTTATTTAAATAACTAAAAAAAAATGGCTTCCCTGCATTTTGATTGCCTGACATAACAGTGCTGTAAAAATAAATCATTAAAAAAATTGACGTAGCGCTCCGCGGTATTTTTGATTCTCAGCGCAGGTAAAGCAGACAGCTATGGGTTGCCACCCCCATCTGCCTGGTGTTACCTTGGCTGGCAATCAAAATACAGGGAAGCGCATTAATTTTTTTTATTTAAAAAAATAGTTAAAAAAAAATGACGTGGGGTCCCTCCATTTTTGATAGCTAGCTAGGGTAAAGCAGACTGCTGTAGCCTGAAAACCACAGCTGACAGCTTTACCGTGGTTGGGGATACAATGTGGAGGTCACCCCAGGCTCTTTTTTATAATTATTTTATAAATAATAATAATTACAAAAAAAAGTAGGGTCCCCCCCAAATTGGATCACCAGCCAAGGTAAAGCGGACAGCTGTGGTCTGGTATTCTCAGGGTGGGAAGGTCCATAGTTATTAGCACTTCACAGCCTAAAAATAGCAGGCCGCAGGCGCCCCAGAAGTGGCGCATCTACTAGCGCCAATCCTGGCACTTCACCCCAGTTCATCCCGTGCCCTGGTGTAGTGGCAAACGGGGTAATAAATGGGGTTGGTACTAGCTGTAAGGTCACCTGACATCAAGCCCAGCAGTTTGTGATGTTATGGCGTCTATCAGATATCCGACATCACAAACTGTCAGTACTAACAAAAAAAATAGACAAAAAAAAATGTATTTCAAAAAACACTCCCCAAAACATTCCCTCTTTCACCAATTTATTGTAAGGAAAAAAAAATAAGGTGGTCCCATGGCGACTTTGGACCGTCTAGAATATGGGGAAGGACACGCTCAGGGAACATATCCCCCATTTTCTAGGAGTGCAGACCCTCCATGTCAGGAGTGTGGGTGCAATGAATTTGCACCCACTATCCCCGGGTCCACAGCAGCAGAGTCCATGTCGCAACTGTTGCTAACAAAGCTGCAATGCCCTGCTCATGAGGTAAGGGCATGCCTAATCAGGAGAACTATTCTACATTTCCAAATATTGATATTTGCTGATATTATTGCTATTCCACCTACTATATATTGGGGATAGGATCTTCGAGATAGAATACACCTTTAAGTCCAGTTATCCAGCTAAATGAATACTAAACAACAGAGCTCGTTATTTAGACATGTTTTCTTGTGGCGTATAACGGACTCTCATGTTTGGTAGTCGTTCAGCAGGGCAACTATAAAATCAAATACCTCCATTTGGAATTGTAGTATAGCTCTCCTGATTAACTATGTTTCTTACCTCATGAGCAGGGCATTGCAGTAGCTTACAGATGCATGGTTACCACCACTCACTGTGTCTGAACACAGGAAGCTGAGCTGACAGCCGCTCTGTGCATGCGGCAGTGTCTATTGTGAAGGAGGGGGCCGCGGGGGATCAACACTGCACAGGTACCGTGGGACACTGGGGAACACCGGTGGAGTTATAGGGGGTGACCTGGCAGGGCCTGGGGAGGAGTTTTCTGTCGCATGTGTCATGGCACATGAGACAGAAATCAGAGGAGTAGGGTGAATGCGGCCGGCGCGCTGCTGTGCGCGCGGCCATCGTGCATTTCCGGGAGGGGGCACTTTGGCGACAACGGGGGACCGGAAGGGACCGGGGAGGAGATTTATCTCCCATTTGACATGTTTGTTCATGCCAGATGGGAGATAAATAATTCTTTACCGGTGCTGTCATTTACTGTAACGTGATCATCGTTATACGGTGTATACCGGTGATCACGTGAGCGGGGACCGGAAAAACCGGCCTGAATCATGATCTCCAGGGTCTCAGCTACCCCCTGAAACCCCGGAGATTTTTTGACGCTGGAGGGCGCTATTCACTTATTTCTGCCTGCTGTTTATAAACGGCAGATCAGAATAAGGCTACATTCACACGACCGATCCGTTTTTGTGGTCCGCAAAAAACGGTCCTTTTTTCACGGGTGCATCCGTGTAGCATCCGTTTTCGTTCCGTATACGGTTCGTATGTCATCCGTTTGTCATCCGTGTGCCCTCCTTTTTTTTTTTGCGTACTGCAAAAAAACTGAAGGAGGGAAAATACATAAATTTACCCAGGATCCATAGCTTCAACCTACATGAGGTGATCACATGTTCACTCCAGTGCCATTTTCTACTGCTTTTCACAGCGTAGAGCGCTCTGGTGATTTTCTTGTGCTTGTACACTTCATATCAGTCTTTTCTGTCATTATAATGGCAGAAAGACACATCATGTCCCACTCTCCTGCATTTTCTAATTTTGCACCCTTTGGTGCTTTTCATGTGGCACTAAGAGGTGCTTAGCATTGTATTTAGGCTAAAAAAAAAATAAAAAAAAAATGACGTAGGGTTTCCCCTATTTTTGATAGCCAGCTAGGGTAAAGCAGACAGCTGCAGCCTGCAGACCACAGCTGGCAGCTTCACCTTGGCTGGTAATCCAAAACTGAGGGCACCCCATGCTGTTATTTTAAATTAAATAATAATAAAAAAAAAACACGTAGGGGTCCCCCCAAAATTGGATCACCAGCCAAGGTAAAGCGGACAGCTGGGGTCTGATATTCTGAGACTAGGGAGGTCCATGGTTATTGGACTCTCCCCAGCCTAAAAATAGCAGGCCGCAGCCACCCGAGAAGTGGCACATCCATTAGATGTGCTTCGCCCCAGCTCTTCCCTTGCCCTGGTGCGGTGGCAAACGGGGTAACATATGGGGTTAATGCCAGATGTGTAATGTCACCTGGCATCAAGTCCTGGGGTTCGTGATGTCAGGCGTCTATCAGATACCCGACATCACCATGAGGTCGGGAGGGCGGGACTTCATCACCACAGGTAAGTTGAGCAGGGTAATGTGTGCGGAGTGCGAGGTGGGTGGAGCCAAGCGAGGTAATGTGTGCAGAGTGCAAAATGGGTGGAGACAAGCAGGGTAATGTGTCCGGAGTGCGAGGTGGGTGGAGCCTAGTGGGGTAATATGTGCGGAGTGCGAGGTGGGTGGAGCCAAGTGGGGTAATGTGTGTGGAGTGCGAGGTGGGTGGAGCCAAGCGGGGTAATGTGTGCGGAGTGCGAGGTAAGTGGAGCTAAGCGGGGTAATGTGTGCGGAGTGCGAGGTGGGTGGAGCCGAGCAGGGCCATGTGTGCGGAGTGCAAGGTGGGTGGAGCCTAGCGGGGCCATGTGTGTAAGCGGCGGAGTGCGAGGTGAGTGGAGCCTGGTGGGGCCATGTGGCGCTGAGGACGTCAGTGCCGGGGACTGCATGGCTGGGGACAGGTGAGTGTGAGTGTGTGTGTGTGTGTACATGCCGAGTGCAGGAGGGGGCGGAGCCAAGCGGGGAAGTGTCGGCTCCCTGCACATGTAACCAGGGTAAATATTGGGTTACTAACCAAGCACTTTGCTTGGATACCCGATATTTACATTGGTTACCAGTTTACCGCAGGCTGCCAGTGATGGCTCCCTGCACACTGTAGCTTTAAAAAGCCCTGCATTTGGTGATTGAACCGTTCTCGAACGTAACTCAAACTGTCAAGCTTTTAGCAAAAACTCGAGTTCGAGTTCGATCTCGAGCACCCCCAAAATTACTCAAACATGAAATTGGCGAACCTCGAACCTCAAATTGGCTACAGATTCTATGCTAGGGATTGGCTGCATCTTAATGGGGAGGGTGCAGCTGTGCTGGGGCAGAAGATGGCTAGAAGGTTGGAGGAGTGTTTAAACTAGGAATGGGGGGCGAGGGTATATTCACTTTATAGAAGGGGAATGTAGTGCAGATAGTGACCAGGGCACAAGTAATGAAATTGGGGGTGGTACGGGGGGAAGGGTTAGGACAGTTAATACAGTAAGCAGGAATAGAGGTACAGAGTCATACGTAACGTGCATGTACACTAATGCCTGAAGCCTCACAAATATGGTGGAGGAATTAGAATTAATATTGTTGGAAAAAAATTATGATATAGTGGAAATATCAGAGACATGGCTGGATGAGAGCTATGAATGGGCTGTTAATTTACAGGGTTATAGCCTATTCAAGAATGACCGTACAAATAAGTGAGGGGGAGGTGTGTGTCTATATGTAAAATCATCCTTAAAACCCATCCTGCGTGACAACATATGTGAGGGTACTGAGAATGTAGAGTCCCTATGGGTGGAAATAAGGGGGAGGAAAATGAATAATAAAATACTGATAGGGATGTGTTATAAGACGCCGAATATTATGGAAGAGGTAGCGAATCTCCTCATAAAGCAAATTGATAAAGCAGCGAGTCTCGGAGAGGTGATTATTATGGGGGACTTAAACTATCCTAATATAAATTGGGGAACAGAAACTTGCAGTTCCAGCAAAGGAAATAGATTTTTGATAACAATGAAAGATAATTACCTTTCACAAATGGTACAGGACCCCACAAGAGGGGGAGCACTACTAGACCTTGTACTAAGCAATAGGCCAGACCGCATATCAAATTTACAAGTTGGGGGTTACTTGGGGAATAGTGATCACAAAATAATAAGTTTTCATGTATTCTTTAGTAAGATGTATAGTAGAGGGGCTACAAGGACACTAAACTTCAGGAAAGCAAATTTTAAACGGTTGAGAGATGATCTTAGTGCAATAAACTGGGATGATGTACTAAGTAATAAAAGTACACAAAGCAAATGGGAGACTTTCATGAGCATCCTGAATAGGGCTTGTGCAGAAAATATATCCTATTGGAACAAACATGCTAGAAATAGGAGGAAACCCCTATGGCTAAATAGAGCTGTAAGGGAAGCAATAAAATAAAAACAGAAAGCCTTAAAAGAATTAAAGAGGGTAGGTAGTGATGAGGCATTATATAATTATATAAAATAAAATAAAATATGTAAAAAGCAAATTAAGTTAGCTAAGTTTGAGACAGAGAGACTCATTGCGAGAGAAAGTAAAAATAATCCTAAAATATTCTTTAACTACATAAACAGTAAAAAACTGAAACGCGATAGTGTTGGCCCCCTTGAAAATAGTCTTGGTGAAATGGTGGAGGGGGATGAGGGTAAAGCCAACCTGCTGAATGACTTTTTTTCTATGGTTTTTATACAAGAAAATGCCATGACAGATGACATGACCAGTGATACCATAAATTCACCCTTGAGTATTACCTGCTTAACCCAGCAGGAAGTACGCCGCCGCCTCGAAATCACTAAGGTTGACAAATCTCCGGGCCCGGATGGCATACACCCCAGAGTACTACAGGAATTGAGTTC
The DNA here is from genome assembly GCF_048569485.1 of Anomaloglossus baeobatrachus. Taxonomy (NCBI): domain Eukaryota; kingdom Metazoa; phylum Chordata; class Amphibia; order Anura; family Aromobatidae; genus Anomaloglossus; species Anomaloglossus baeobatrachus. Next base: position 164,765,615 of record NC_134354.1, read on the forward strand.
TGTTATAGATAGACCATTATTTTTAATCTTCACAGATTCCTTAATAACAGGGTCGGTACCGCAGGACTGGCACATAGCAAATGTGGTGCCAATATTCAAAAAGGGGACAAAAACTGAGCCGGGAAATTATAGGCCGGTAAGTTTAACCTCTACGGTTGGTAAAATCCTTGAGGGTTTCTTGAGAGATGCTATACTGGAGTATCTCAAGAAAAATAACCTTATGACAGAGTATCAACATGGATTTATGAGGGATAGATCCTGTCAAACTAATTTGAACAGCTTCTATGAAGAGGTAAGTTCAAGCCTGGACCAGGGAAATGCAGTGGATGTTGTGTATATGGACTTTTCAAAAGCTTTTGATACAGTGCCACACAAAAGGTTGGTACATAAAATGAGAATAATGGGGATAGGGGAAAATATGTGTAACTGGGTTAAAAACTGGCTCAGTGATAGGAAACAAAGGGTGGTTATTAATGGTACGTACTCGGACTGGGTCTCAGTTCATAGTGGGGTACCACAGGGGTCAGTATTGGGCCCGCTTCTTTTCAACATATTTATTAAAGACCTTGTTGGGGGCATGCGGAGTAGAAATTCAATATTTGCAGATGATACTAAACTCTGCAGGGTAATCAATACAGAGGAGGTTAATTTTATATTACAGGGAGATTTATGTAAATTGAAGGATTGGGCTGAGAAGTGGCAATTGAAGTTTAATGTAGATAAATGTAAAGTTATGCACTTGGGTAGAGGAAATAAAATGTATAATTATGTACTTAATTGTACAACACTGGGTAAAACAGACACAGAAAAAGACTTGGGTGTATGGGTGGATGGTAAACTTAACTTTAGTGGAAAGTGTCAGGCAACTGCTGCCAGTGCTAATAAAATAATGGGATGAATTAAAAGAGGTATAAGTGTTCATGAAAAAAATATAGTTCTACCTCTGTACAAGTCACTAGTGCGACCGCACTTAGAATACTGTGTACAATTCTGGTCACCGATATATAAGAAGGACATAGCTGAACTGGAGAGGGTGCAGAGAAGAGCGACCAAGATTATTAGAGGAATGGGTGGGCTGCAATACCAAGACAGGTTATTAAACTTGGGGTTAATTAGTTTGGAAAAATGAAGGCTTAGGGGGGATCTAATCACAATGTATGATGGGACAGTACATAGAGCTTTCCAAAGATCTTTTTACACCTAGGCCTGCGACTGGAACACGGGGGCATCCGCTACGTCTTGAGGAAAGAAGGTTTAATCACAGACAAGGATCTTTACTGTACGAGCAGTGAGACTATGGAACTCTTTGCCGCATGATGTTGTAATGAGTGATTCACTGCTAACATTTAAGCAGAGCCTGGACGCCTTTCTTGAAAAATGTAATATTACCAGTTATGTATATTAGATTTCATGACAGGGTGTTGATCCATGGAACTAGTCTGATTGCTGTTTGTGGAGTCAGGAAGGAATTTTTTTCCCTATTGGAGCTTGTTTGCCACATTGGGGTTTTTTTTTTTGCCTTCCTCTGGATCAACATGTTAGGCTATGAGTTGAACTAGATGGACTTAAGCTTGCTTTACACGTTGCAATTTGTTGTGCAATCAAGTTTGCGATGTGACACGCCCAGATCGCATATGTGATCTAATAAGATCGCACGTAGGTCGTTCATTTGCTGTCACACGTGCTTTAGTAGTCTATGTTAAATTGATCAATTTTGTGTGCGATCCTTTAGATCATGTGTTCTGTGACGTATGCATTGGGCACCCTTTTTTTTTTTTTTTTATTTATTGACTTGCCAAGCGTGTGTAATGTGTAGGGATGCGTTTTTACTATGTCATCTGCCATACAGCTCTGCTACATGGCCGCTAACAGCAGACACAGACAGCCATGTAGCAGAGCTGAATGGCAGATGACAGCAGACACAGAAAGAGCCGCACGATCAGAATGAACTCGGGTTAACTTCACCCGACTTCATTGTCATGTTGCGGCTCTGTCTGTGTAGCGTCCTGATTAGCGGTCAACCGTGAAGGACTCACCGGTGACCGCTAAACTCCTGAGTAACTGAATTGAGCAGCCCTCTCTCATATACTCACTGATCCTCGATCCCCGGTGCTGCACGGCATTCACACTGCTCCGGCGGCTTTTACTATTTTGAGAAAGCCGGCCGCTCATTAAACAATCTCGTATTCCCTGCTTTCCCCACCCACCGGCGCCTATGATTGGTTGCAGTGAGACACGCCCCCACGCTGAGTGACAGGTGTCTCACTGCACCCAATCACAGCAGCCGGTGGGCGTGTCTATACTGTGCAGTGAAAAAAATAATTAAATAATTAAAAAAACCGGCGTGCGGTCCCCCCAATTTTAAAACCAGCCAGATAAAGCCATACGGCTGAAGGTTGGTATTCTCAGGATGGGGAGCTCCACGTTATGGGGAGTCCCCCAGCCTAACAATATCAGCCAGCAGCCGCCCAGAATTGCCGCATACATTAGATGCGACAGTTCTGGGACTGTACCCGGCTCTTCCCGATTTGCCCTGGTGCATTGGCAATCGGGGTAATAAGGAGTTATTTCTAATAAAGGATTTTTTTCGGGTGTGTGTGTTTATTTACTGTCACTTACAGATTAATCATGGAAGGTATCTCGGGGAGACGCCTGACATGATTAATCTAGGAGTTATTGGCAGCTATGGGCTGCCAATAACTCCTTATTACCCCGATTGCCAACGTACCAGGGCAAATCGGGAAGAGCCGGGTACAGTCCCAGAACTGTCTCATCTAATGTATGCGGCAATTCTGGGCAGCTGCTGGCTGATATTGTTAGGCTGGGGGACTCCCCATAATGTGGAGCTCCCCATCCTGAGAATACCAGCCTTCAGCCGTATGGTTTTATCTGGCTGGTTTTAAAAATGGGGGGGACCGCACTCCGGTTTTTTTAATTATTTAATTATTTATTTCACTGCAAAGTATAGACACGCCCACTGGCTGCTGTGATTGGGTGCAGTGAGACACCTGTCACTCAGCGTGGGGGCGTGTCTCACTGCAACCAATCATAGGCACCGGTGGGCGGGGAAAGCAGGGAATACGAGATTGTTTAATGAGCGGCCGGCTTTTTCAAAATAGTAAAAGCCGCCGGAGCAGTGTGAATGCCGTGTAGCGCGGCGCCGGTGATCGGGGATCAGTGAGTATGAGAGAGGGGGTAAGAGGGATAGACTGACATGGACAGAGAGAGAGGGACAGAGATAGTGACCGACTGACAGAGATTAGTGAATGACAGACATTGTGAGGCGCTTCAGAACGCAGCTTTTCAGCTGTGCTCTGAAGCGGACCTTTTTTAAGCTGCGGTGCAGAGTGCACACCTGCGCACATAGCCTCAGACATCAAAATCGTATGAGGGATGTCACACGTTTCAATTGACTAGGTTCGTACAACAAAACGTCCAATGTATGAGGAATAAACGACGTGCATGCGATCACCGTATTTGCGTTCAATCTTGATCGCACGTAGGTGTCACACGCAAATACGTCACGAACGATGCCGGATGTGTGTCACTTACAACTTTACCCCAACGACGGATTGTGAGATATATTGAAGCGTGTAAAGTGGGCTTTAGAGTCTCCCTTCAACCTTAAAAACTGTGATACTATGATACTATGAACATCGCTCATCTCTACTCACGAGCCCTTATAGGGCAGCACATTTAGGTTTCTATTGGTCTGTCTATGAATAACAAGTGTTTATTTTTTGGTTTTGTCCGCTGTGCCATCCAGCTTGTGTGCCTAATTTGGACACATTCAGTGTAGTTTGTGATGCAAGACAGACCTTTCGGAATCCATTTTTTTGGCCATCTATTGGAGCATATATAGTGGTACGTTTTTTGTTTTTTTTTAATTTGTTGGAAATATCACTAAAAATTGATTTTGGTATATTTTTAAAAAACATCTTTTATTTGTTTGCTATATATTAAGATGTTTTTGGATTAGTTTTCATGAATACATATTTTTAAATATTTTTTAAAAAATGTAATTTTTTTTAATTTACAGTCTCATCATGATGTCCAATGATCAACATAAGATCTTATGTGCGACAGTAGTTACCGCTGCGGCCATTGCTGTTGAAGATTTGGTTGATAGGACACGCAAAAAACCAAGATCCCGCCGCATGTGGGCAAGACAGTGGTTGCTACATAGGGAGCGATACAGCCACATTCAGCTAGTGCGGGATTTGCAAGATCGTAACCCTCAGGATTTCCACAACTACTTGCGAATGTCTGAATCAATTTTCCAATTTCTCCTCAACCATGTAACACCTTATATTCAGCAAAAGGACACAGTGATGCGTCCAGCGGTGCCAGTGGATGAAAGACTTGGCGTCACTTTAAGATATCTTGCCACCGGAAGGTCTCTCACTGACTTACAATATTCTGCCGCTATCTCTAGATCTTTATTAAGCAGTCTCATCTCAGAGACCTGCCAGACCATCATTGACATCTGTGATAATAAAGGTAAATCACAGGTAAAATACAAAACAATATTTTTTAAAATCATTAACGAACATTTTGAAATTATTATTTTTCAAAATACTTAAACTTAACCAAAAAAAAAATGTAAGCTAAAAAAAAACAAAAACAACACAAAAATAAACATAAACTTAACGAGCAAAATCATAAACCAAACATGATAATGAAAAATTATGTTTTAGAAAAAAAACAAACATAAATTAGTAGCTGGAAAAAAAAATATATATAATATTCGCACATGCGAAACACCAACCTTGTCCGAAGTCCAAGAAAACACAACACAGTAACGCATCTGTAAGCATTTATATGATTGATAACCAATCACGCAAATAGCAAGAATATAAGGCAATTTCATAATGCATGGATGGCGTAGAGGGGGGCATAACGAAAACAGATAAGGGAGTAGGCAAAGCAAGGTTAATACGCCTCTAAAGATGGTGCATTCGCTCAAACACATGCTGTGTGACGCTAAAAACACAACCAATAGCGATATGAAATTCACATTCAATGATTAGACGACGTCCTTGCGATTGTTTAGTGTGACTGTTCCGTCACGACCAATGAGCGATACACAGATATCGCTGAAGCGACAAGGGTGTGTCTTATCGTTCTGGATCGCTAACGAGATTGCTAGGAATATCATAGCGTGTAAAGCACTCTATAGTCTCTGTAAGAGCCTTTTTTTATATTTTTTTTATAATTGTTGCTTTGTGAGGGAACTCTGCCAAACTTAGCTATATGGTACGTGCTGTGCAGTTCTATTTTTGCATATGTGAGGCCACATGGCACACTTTAAATAAAAATATTTTAGTGTAGGACTGCCCCAAAGAGATTTGCCGTAATGTGGTGGTGTAGCCTATAAAATTGCAATTTTTTGCCAAAAATCTCATTTTTTCATAGTACAGCTTGGAATGATGGTACTGTGCACACTTTGCATTACATATTATTTTGAGTAGAGGTTGTTTTTTGGTTGTTTTTCATTGTTATATAGGTTTTTGGTTGGTCCTTATCTTGCAGTGCACCTCAATTTTATTTTTCCATCTGTTCTGATTTTTGGCAATTGGTGGCTGTTCACACATTGCTATCCAGCCCTGTCCGCAGGCTATTTATTCCAAGCAGCATGTGCTTGGGCCTGTCCCGGCCACAACCATGAATCATCCATGGAGACGAGACTGAAAAGCACCATGTACGTGCTGTGCAGTTCTAGTTTTGCATATGTGAGGTCGCATGGCACACTTTAAATAAAAATATTTTAGTGTAGGAGTGCCCCAAAGAGATTTGCCGTGATGTGGCAGAGTAGCTAGAAAAATTTCAATTTTTTGCCAAAAATCTCATTTTTCAATAGTACAGCTTGGAATGTTGGTACTGTGCACACTTTGCAACACATATTATTTTGAGTAGAGATTGTTTGGGTCAACATTGATAACAGCTCTGTAGGGGCCTTTTTTTGTAAATTTTTGCTTTGTGCGTGAAACCTGCCCATCTTGGCTGTGTGGGTCACCAGTGGGCAACACTCTGAAATCTGTCTCTGTGGGGTCATTGTAAAAAAAAAATATTTATTAATTTACTTGCTCTCTAACCATGATTACTATGTGACAAAACCCCTTTAAGTAACTTATTTATCCACATTTGTTTGCAGGGCAATTTCCATGCTCTTACCACCATTTTGCTTCTTTTTGCATCCCCCTAGCACTTACTACAGTCATGTGCAAAAGTTTTGAGAATGCTACAAATATTAATTTTTACAAAGTCTACTGCTTAAGTTTTTCTAATGGTAATTTGCATATACTCCAGAATGTCATAAAGAGTGATCAGCTTAACAGCAATTACTTGCAAAGTCAATATTGGCTAAGAAAATGAACTTCAACCCCCAAAACACATTTCAACATCATTGCATTCCTGCCTTAAAAGGAGCAGCTAACATTGTTTTAGTGATTGTTCCATTAACACAGGTGTGGGTGTTGATGAGGACAGGGCTGGCGATCAATCAGTCATGATTAAGTAAGAATGACACCACTGGACACTTTAAAAGGAGGCTGGTGCTTGGTATGATTGTTTCTCTTCAGTTAACCATGGTTATCTCTAAAGAAACACGTGCAGCCATTATTGCTCTGCACAAAAATGGCCTAACAGGGAAGAGTATCGCAGCTACAAAGATTGCACCTCAGTCAACAATCTATCGCATCATCAAGAACTTCAAGGAGAGAGCTTCCATTGTTGCCAAAAAGGCTCCAGGGCACCCAAGAAGGACCAGCAAATGCCAGGACCGTATCTTAAAACTGTTTCAGCTGCGGGATCGGACTACCAGCAGTGCCGAGCTAGCTCAGCAATGGTAGCAGGCTGGTGTGAGTGCTTCTGCACGCACTGTGAGGCGGAGACTGCTTGAGCAAGGCCTGGTTTCAAGAAGGGCAGCAAGGAAGTCACTTCTCTCCAGAAAAAACATCAGGGACCGACTGATATTCTGCAAAAGGTACAGGGAGTGGACTGCTGAGGACTGGGGTAAAGTCATTTTCTCAGATGAATCCCCTTTTCGATTGTTTGGGACATCTGGAAAACAGCTTATTAGGAGAAGAAGGGGTGAGCGCTACCACCAGTCTTGTCTCATGCCAACTGTTAAGCATCCTGAAACGATTCAAGTGTGGGGTTGCTTCTCAGCCAAGGGAATCAGGTCACTCACAGTCTTGCCTAAAAACACAGCCATGAATAAAGAATGGTACCAGAATGTCCTCCAAGAGCAACTTCTCCCAACTGTCCAAGAGCAGTTTGGTACCCAACAATGCCTTTTCCAGCATGATGGAGCACCTTGCCATAAAGCAAAGGTGATCACTAAATGGCTCATGGAACAAAACATAGAGATTTTGGGTCCATGTCCTGGAAACTCCCCAGATCTTAATCCCATTGAGAACTTGTGGGCCATCATGAAGAGACGGGTGGACAAACAAAAACCAACAAATTCTGGCAAAATGCAAGCATTGCTTATACAAGAATGGACAGCTATCAGTCAGGATTTGGTCCAGAAGTTGATTGAGAGCATGCCAGGGAGAATTGCAGAGGTCCTGAAGAAGAAGGGTCAACACAGCAAATATTGACTTGCTGCATTAACTCATTCTAACTGTTAATATAACCTTTTGGTACTCATAATATGATTGCAATTATATTTCTGTATGTGATGTAAACATCAGACAAACACAATTAAAAACCATAGGGCAACAGATCATGTGAAAATATAATTTTGGTGTCATTCTCAAAACTTTTGGCAATGATTGTACAACCATTTTACAGCCATTTTTTTAGTACAGAAAATTGGATCCCCATTGACTTGTATAAAGTTTAAAGTCAGGGGTCAATTTCATGTGAAGACTGGTTCCCGAATCAAACTTTTTTTAAACGTCTAGCTGAACCAGGTAAACTTGAACATCCACAGGTCCGCTCGTCTCTAAATATGACTAAGGATGAGCGAACCCGAACTGTAACATTTGAGGTCCATACCGAAAACCTAGTGTTCATGCACAGACCTCGAACTCGGACTTGTCAGGGAAGTCCATGTTACTATTTGGGTTGGGACACCCGGATAATGATAGAAATTAAATAAAGGAAAAAGAAAGAAAATAAGGAATAAAGCAGGAAAATTATAATTACCGACCTTAACTGTGGCTAAAACACTGCTTCCATATCCAATCATTAGTTCTTATGCAAATTTAATTTTTCCCGTGCCTAAAGTCAGTCTTGGTGACTTTTATTGCTTTCAGTCGGACTATGCCCCAACCCTCTGTGACAGCATTTGTTATTGGTTGGAATCACACATGCTGTCTTCATCCCTATAGTGGTGTAAAAATATATAAATTAATTTAAAAAATGGCGTAGGGCCCCCCAATATTGTGATACCCAGCACAGATAAACCAGACGACTACTGCTGCAGCCCCCAGCAGAGGTGTGCAATATCATTGCTGTGTATAAAAATACAAAGGAGCCAATGTAGTTTTTTAAATTATTTAAATAAATAATTTAAAAAATGATGTGCAATTCCCCACCCCCCAATTTTGATACCCAGCCAAGATAAAGCCGACAGTTGGGGGTTGGTATTCTCAGGCTGAGTAAGCCATAATTATTGGCCCCCCAAGGTAAAAATATCAGCCCAAAACCACCCCTGAATTGTTGCATCCATTAAATGTGACAAATCTCTTCTTTTCCCGGCTCATCCTGATTGCCCTGGTACATTGGCAATCAGGGTAATATAAATAGTTAATGATAACTGTGATTTGTCAAAAATCACAGCTGCCACTAAACTCTGGATTAGTAAAGGGTAGGTATCTATGAGACCCCTCCATTACTAGCTCTTAAGTCAAAAGAAATAAACACAAAACACCGGTAAAAATATTTTTTTTTTAAAAAAATAGTAATAAATAAAACACCGTCTTTCTCGAATTCGTTAACCCTCAAAATACCCAGGTACGACATAATCCACACCACAACATCCTATGACAATCCCGGCTTTGTTACACACTGAAGTTGCAGTGCGCAGGCACATTAGAGAACATAATCGTCCACTGTGGCTTCAGCTAAGACACTAAGCTGAAGCGGTGAGCAGCGACATCACTAAGTTTACCTGTGGTCACACCCCAGGTGAATTCATTGAGTTCAATGAGACCTGCATCTCCTGATAAAAAACTGCATTAAAACTGCATCAAAACGCAATGCAGATTGATGCAGTTATTTGTCAGGGGATGCAGTATTGGTTCAGGAATTTGGTGTATAAACTACAGTTACAAAACTGCATATACTGGCAAAAATACATGATTTTCTACCGGGAGATACATGCCTCATTGAACTTAATTACTTCACCTGAGGTGAATTTACCTTTAGTCACAGGTGGGATACCTTAGGTACCTCCAGCTGTGACCGAAGGTAAACTGAGTGATGGTTAGGCATGAGAACTAGTGATCGGACTCAGAAGCAGTGTTACAGCTGCGGGGAAGGTTGTTAAGTATAACTGTTCTGCTTTAGTCCTTATTTTCTTTCTTTTGCAGCAACCCTAGTCCTTAATATCACCATTTTATAGGACATATGTTTTGGATCCCATAGAGTTATATGGAGTTTGGTGTCTGGGGTCAAGTTTGCTGCTGCACCCATATTTTTTTTTAAGTCCGTGCTGGTTCGAACCCTGAATATCCATGGGTTTGCTCATCACTAATTATGACTCTACAGAATTACATGCTGTTTTTCTGAATTCTAAATTTTATTTGCAGAATGTTTTGGACTTAAATGTGTCATAAATGTTTTGCTGCATCAACCAGGTTAATTTCTCCTTGGGTTTGCAGATTTTGTTTCAATTTCTCTTACTGTTCCTTTCATTCTCATCTGCCAGTACTGTACTTCCGGGCATTATGTCCTGACATCAAATTATGCATTGGCCTATGGAAACCCAGTTCATTCCGAACCCCATTCTAACTGTCATTGCTCTGTGTAATGTGACAGTTATGAGCCATAGGAGTTATGCCTGCTTTACACGACTCGATCTATCGTGCGATAGCACGAGCGATCGTACCCGCCCCCATCGTTTTTGCGTCACGGTCAAATCGCTGCCCGTGGCGCACAAACTCGTTTAACCCCCGTCACACGCACTTACCTTATGGATGACCTCGCTTTGGGCAACGAACGTCCACTTCCTGAAGTGGGAGGGTCGTTCGGCGTCACAGCGACGTCACCTGGCAGCCAGCCAATAGAAGCAGAGGGGCGGAGATGAGCGGGATGTAAACATCCCGCCCACCTCCTTCCTTCCACATAGCTGTCGAGTGCCGCGGGACGCATGTTTATCGCTCCCGTGGTGTCACATGGAGCAATGTGTGCTGCCACGGAAACGATGAGCAACCGCCGCCATTAAAAATAAACGATATTTTGATAGTAAATGACAAGTATATGACTCACGATTTGTGAGCGATACTGCGTCGCTCGGAGGTGTCACACGAGATGACGTCGTGCGCTATGCTGAATGTGCGTCACGAAAACCGTGAGCCCGACGACACATCGCACGATAGCTCGTCTCGTGTAAAGCAGGCATTAGGTGTAAAGTAACTGATAGCAATACTTACTGTGACAGATTTCAAACACTTTATCTCCTTACATATTTATATATTTTATGCTGACAATGTAAATTATTTATTTCCTCTGTATATGAAATATACAGTATAGAAGATACCAGTTTCTGATCCAGTACATTTGTACATACATAATGCACTAATTAGACTAGGCCCACATGGTCGTCATTTCTCCATCTGACTAAATGGGTCCGATTATGCTAATCACACTCTGATCCAACTCAAAAATAGATCCGATTAGGCTGATTAGGCTCTAATCAGAGCATAATTTGATTTTCTCAGATGTAGAAAAGATTGAAAAAACCCTTCTCTATCTTTTCCATTCTGTCAGTCGATAAGTGCGGTCTGATTTTTTTTCACGAACCTATTGACTTGCATGGCCGAACGAGATACAATTTATGAAGGCAAATCATGCATGCTGATTTTTTTCCCAAACTCAAGAAAAAAATTGGACATGTACATGAACCAGTAAAATAACATGGGGATGAGTGCTATCCTTCAAAATGATGGATAGCAGTCATCCAATTTTTATGGTCATGTGCACGAGCACCTCGAGTAATTTTTACATGTTTATATCCTGATTGAATTTGATTATAGCAGTGGATTTGGGAAGAGCAGAACAATTCATTTTAAAATGGAAAAGACTTGGTAAAAGGGTTAGATAAAAGCTGATTTTAGTGTTGATATGGGTAGTAAAGTAAGAGAACTGTTCATTTTAGCAATAAAAAAGCAAAGGTAAAAGAGGTAAGGGCGCTTTACACGCAGCGATATTGCTAGCGATGTCGCTCGTGAAAGCACCCGCCTCCGTTGTTTGTGCATCACGGGCAAATCGCTGCCCATGGTGCACAATAACGCTAGTACCCGTCACACGTACTTACCTTCCTAGCGACGTCGATGTGGCCGGTGAACAGCCTCTTTTCTAAGGGGGCGGTTCGTGTGGCGTCACAGCGATGTTACACAGCAGGCGTCCAATAGAAGCGGAGGGGCGGGGAGCAGCAGCATGAAAGTAACGCCCACGAGGACGCAAGTACGGTGTTGTTCGTCATTCCTGGGGTATCACACATAGTGATGTGTGTTGCCTTAGGGGTAATTTGCACGCTGCGACATCGCAAGCCGATGCTGCAATGTCGAGCGCGATAGTCCCCGCCCCCGTCGCAGCAGCGATATCTTGTGATTGCTGCCGTAGTGAACATTATAGCTATGGCAGCTTCACACGCACTTACCTGCCCTGCGACGCCAGTCTGGCCGGCGACCCGCCTCCTTATTAAGGGGGCAGATCGTGCGGCATCATAGCGACATCACACGGCAGGTAGCCAATAGAAGCGGAGGGGCGGAGATGAGCGGGACGTAAACATCCCGCCCCCCTCCTTCCTTTCGCAGAGCCGGCGTTAGACGTGGTGACGTAGGTAGGAGATGTTCCTCACTCCTGCGGCTTTTCACACAGCGATGTGTGCTGCCGCAGGAACGAGGAACAACATCGTACCTGTTACTGCTGCCAAATTATGGAAATGTCGGACCCTACACCGATGATATGATAACGACGCTTTTGCGCTCGTTAATCATATCAAAAAGGATTTACACACTACGATATCGACTGCGACGCCGGATGTGCGTCACTTTTGATTTGACCCCACCGATATCGCACCTGCGATGTTGTAGTGTGCAAAGCCCGCCTTAGGAATGACGAACAACCTGCATCCAAAAGCAGCAACGATATTTTGGAAATGGACGCGTCAACAATGAGTGATTTGATAAGTATTTTACATCATTAGCAGTCGCTCGTACGTGTCACACGCAACGACGTCGCTAACGAGGCCGGATGTGCGTCACAAATTCCGTGACCCCAATGACATCTCGTTAGCGATGTCGTTGCGTGTACCAGTGACTTTAGACAAAAGGTAATTTTAGCAGTGGGGAAAGAAGTAGACAAAAACAAGTTAGCACCCACCATTGCTCCCACCTCCTATAATCTGTTACAACATTTCTGCTGCTATGTATGTATTTTTTTTGTCATCAAGCAGCAGACAACAAGTTTGAAGTGACCTGTCAAATGAAAAAACACTATTAAGGGGTCAATCTGCAGGTTAATGGTGTTTTCAACCTGCCTGTGACCTGCACTTTCAGACTCACTAAGCGGAGGAAAATAATTTTAACCCTAGCATGCGTGACATCACAAACCTACAATTTTACATAATGGGGGCCTTTTAGGCCCCCGTGCAGATCATAAGAAGAAACTCACACATAACTTTTACAAGTTTATTTCAAAATTGCAAAATAAGGTATGAATAATGCACAACATTCTAATTATTTTTTTTGCAGAAAACATTTTTTTCCAAATTACAAACAAAGATATGAAAAACACACAAAGGTAAATATATCTAAAGTAAACTAGCTGCAGCTACATTTCTTTTCCAACTTTTTCTTTTCAATTTTATTGGTATTCCAAACAATTTTCACATGTTATCTTTTCTGAGGAATGTTCTTTACAGACATTTTCCCCAAAAGTGGTACAATATCGCTCAGTTTTCCTCTCTAGGTTTCTTGGACAAATGAAACAACGCTTTTGTTTTCTTTCTCCCGGCCCTGGAATATCCTGTTACTGTACCCCACACTGTTTCATTGCTTCTTTAGTTTACTTTGGCAAGCATTTCATGTTGCTTCACTCCATCATGTGAGGTATTTCAAGTTTATGGCAAAGGTCCATCAAGAATGGGCATCTCCTGTCCTTCCTCCTTGCATGAAATTCTGAATGAGTTTCTGTATAAATAATGAATGAATTCAGGGCTGCTACATCAAGCATATTTGAAAAATTACTACAGGCCAATGTCTTGTTTGCCTCTTGCATGAATATTCTCCCACCATTTTATCCATTTTGTCTACATCTCCTTTAGTTTGATTGTAATGCAGGATGATTTCTGGTTTCAATTTCATGTCGTTGATGTCAATACTGCAATCATGATGCATGGTACTGAGTAATATAATGGATTTCTACTTCTTTGCTTTGCAAGATACCAGTGTCGCTTTGTTGTTGAAACCAAAGACAATCTCATAAAGTGCTCACTGTGGATTGTGTTTCATTGCTTGAGGAATTTCTCGTCGGTTTGGCTTCATAGTACTAACAAGTGTAACAGCTTTTTCAAGCAGAAAATTGCCCAGTGCAACACTGGTAAAATAATTGTGGTAATGTTTCTGTCTGGATTGTATATTGTTACTGCAAGTGTGTTCAAAATCTCAGACCCTAGATCTCTCTGTACTGGTGCATCAACTTTTTACCACAGTAGATAAGCCCATTTATGCCATAATAATTTGCAGAATCACACATCCAGAATATTTTTATTCCATACTTGGCTGATTTACTGGGCATGTCTTGTATGAACTTTCAATGTCCTCTGAAGGGTACAAGTTGCTCATCTACTGTAACATTAGTACTAGGATTGTAAAGTTTGGTGCAATTTTTGATAAATATGTTCCAGATATAATTGATAGGGGCTAATTTGTGTGTTTAGAACCTCGCTGCACGAGTTTGCTTATCCTCAAATCGAATGTTACTTCTAATTTCCTCATATATGTCCACTGCCATTGTCATTTTATAGTGTGGATCGGAAAGTGGGTCCAAAAATATTTTTTGATACCCTGCCAGCAATAAAAGTCCGATATATGCATAAAGTTCCTCTTTGAGATATTTTTCCAGGACTTATTTTTTGCAGAAGCGATACATCTTCCTTCTAGGTTTGAACATAAAAGGACCTCTTCTGCAATATTGTAAAAAAAAAAAAGTACAGAATATGTCCTTAGGGGGAAGTACCTGGGACTGCCCACAGTTCCTTGAGCATGTCTCACAATATTATGTACTGGAGTATGTACTAATCAAGGATTACTGTCCCAAAAAACATTTGTTTTAAAGGTTCTACTTATCAGTTCTTCAGGATCCACTGGATCCACTTCTTTATCATCAGAAGAATCACTGGATGAGGACGTTTGATTAGGTAGTGGCAGGTATTCTTCATCGGACAAAGATAGTTCACTTTCATCATCACTTTGAAACATAATTGCTTCAATATCTTGGTCAGTCAGATGCTTGGAGGAAGACTGTGCCATTGCTGAATAGATGTTAGCAAACTAAAAGAAAAAACAATGAACACAATCAGGGTTGTCCACTATTTGCTTGTGTGTGACACGCTGTAAGGGTAAAGTGTCCCTTTCTTCCTCTCACCCTCAGCAGCTCTTACCTTTTATACTTCCTTTTAGGTGGTGTACAATTCTTTTGTGGCTCACAAGCTCTACCCTTTGCAAGCTTCTTATAGAAACAAAGTGACTAAAAATTAGTCAGATTTCCTCCCAACATCATATCATCACAGGTCCTTCAGCAATTAGCTCACAGTGCACACTTTCCTCAGTACTCTCTACACAGCTTATTACTGTGTTCAGAAGAACCTGAAATGATGTCATGGCCTTATCACTCTCTCCCAAAATCATATGACATCCTCACTTGGCATGATCCACCCCCTGGCCCCTCCACCAGCAACTCTGACTACATAAAAAGTAATTGGAGACACAAACACTGCTGAGTACATGATAAAAATAGCAGGGGCCTAAAAGGCACCCATTCTGTACAGATGTGGTTTACCCCAAAAAAGCATTGTTACACCAAAATTCCTATCAAAAAAATTATATGAACAACTGAATATTACCATCAACGACATACTTGAGGAATACCTAGAGTTTCAAAATTATAAGTAAAGTAATTTTGCAGATAATAGCAAAAAAGTAACCACCAGGGTCTAAAAGTCCCCCAATACACATTGTAGGGTTCATCCTCATGGCACATTCGGGCTTCAGTCATAGAGTTGGCGCCAGCACAGTAAATCAAGAGCTGCGGTTGTAACCATGAACTGACTGACTGACAGCTGGTTCTAATGATAAATAGCTTTCAGTCAGTGTGGGGGTGTGGTTACAGCTCTTGATTCACTGATCTGTGCCTGTACTTGCATCGGTGCCACCCTTATGACTGAAGCCCAAACTCTGCCGGGAAATTAAACTTGTTTTTCTCTCTTTAGAGGGGCTCTCAGTGCCGTTGCTGAGCAGGTTCAAAATGCTATTAACCTGCAGATTGACCCCATATCTGCAAGTTAATAGTATTTTTTTCATTAAAAAGTTTCCTCTAAGCAAAATGAAGTTTTGTATAAGTTTCAGGCCCTTAAGTGACTTCAACTTATATTTTTTGGAGGCTGAAAACTATATTTTTGGTAAATAGTATGATTTACAATTTTGTTAGTAACTGTATTGACCTCATATATAAGTTGTTTTACACTACTTTTTTACCCCCTTGCCATATGTCATAGCTCTTCAAAACAATACCTTTTGTAAAATATTTGTATTAGATATATAGCTTTTATGACCTCATCTCAGCAGGGATAAAATAGTATTGGATTGTTAGGCAGATATTTCTTCCTCCTCTGTTATGGGCAATACTTCTTTTTCCAAAACAGAAATCAGACCAAATGAAAGAAAATTGTCACTGGGATCCTGGTAATGGGTGTAGGTGTTTTGGAAGATTGACAGCTTGCCTGAGCATGCCACCTGCCTTACACAAGCTAAGCTGATAGTTGCATTCAGCAGTAACAGCAGGTGCTGACACCTTTTCTAGTGAAGTGCTGTGATCTGTATTTCAAAAGCAAAGGGTTAAGGTAATCCAGTCACTGACATGTAGAGATGAAAAGTGCCAAAATTTGCGTAACAAAGAGTGGCAGGGCTGCAATGGTCATTTGGCAGTTACCAGATGGGTGTTTACCTACTGTGGGCCGCTCTGAAACTTGGTATCTCTTAATGTCCTAAGCAGCACAGGGTACTGCATTACATGATGGAACTTGTAGTAACAGAGCACAGTAAGCCTGGGGATAGAAGGTAAAGGATGTAAACTTCAGAGCTGCTGCTGATAGACACCAAGTGTTGCTTTCTGCAGGATAAAAGGTTTATATTACTACAATAAGCATATGAATGCATTTAGAGGCATATTATAATAGCACGATTGATGAATAAAAAATGAGTTAGGATAGTGGATAATTTCTTTAAACTAAATTTGCTGAAACAACAATGATAATTTAATGGCATTTTGAAAAGGATACTATATAAAATAGGTTATAAAATAGTTTTAACTAAAAAAAAGGAAAAAAAAAGAAGATAAATAACATTTATTCTATTCTTACATTATTCCTACTCATTAATAATCCCAGTTCATCAACAGCAGAGCATTCTGACTTAATCCCAGTATAATCAGTATAATCAATTTACCTTTATAAAAAGAGGTAACCTAAGACTGAAGGGGAGTAATGTTATTAGAGTCAAGAAAAAATAACAAAAAAGTAAAGTAAACTTTTGTTTTATTTTTTGTTTGTTTATTTTTTGTCTGTTTTTACAACCTGATGGAAAACAACTTTATTTACATACTTAGAAAATCTATTCCGCACAATAATAAAGAGTGCAGCTTTGCAGTATGAGTCCTCAAAGCAAGCGGACTCAGTATCTGCAGTAAAAGTAAAAACTGTGATGATCCATCATAAACAAAACTGCTTGAACTTTGTTTGAACCGTAAACACCTCTATATAAAAATTACATACATTTTTAAATGTTTTATATGTGCTGTCATACATTCAACAAACAAAAATATTTTGTCTCCAAAGCTATCTTAATTTACCAACAGTTACATTTAGGCCTCTATGTAGCATAGTACAAAAGATTTATAATTTGGTTCTTTCTTTCTTAAAGCAGAATGCAATGAACAGGAGGTATTTACCTATCACCAGCTGTTCTTCCACAATATCACTATCCAAAGAGTATTTATAACATACTACTTTAAATGTCTGCAGGCCAATCTGTGACATATGAAGTATGTATAACAGATGGCCAGCATCCCAAGGCACATCTCAGTCTGTTATCACCATTAGGTAAGCTTTTTTGTGTTTCCTTAAGCATTGTTATTCTTATAGAAATATAAATATAAATGTGGGCTACAAATCGACTAGTCATTATTCTTGCTTTCATGATCATAGATTAAGTATAAAATCACATACTGTACATAGCATACAAGACAGAGTTATGCAGATAAAGATTATTACCTATGCTATATACATTATTTTTTTACAGAGTATAGAAACAAATAAAAATATGCTAAACTGAACAGTAAAAAAACTTTATTTTTACTTGGTGCTCCTTCTGTATTACCCATAATGAGTATTTAATGAGTCTTGCCTATTGCAGAATTTCTGCAGCATTTCAGCACATATTATGTAAATTTGGACACATATTTTTTCCATTGTATTTTTGTGTGTATTTTTATTAACACATTATTTATACAGCGGTTTGTGTCTCTTTTTGGCTTGTTAAGGCCCAGCCACACTAAACAACTTACCAGCGATCCCAACAACAATCCAACCTGATAGGGATCGCTGGTAAGTTGCTAGGAGGTTGCTGGTGAGATGTCACACTGCGACGCTCCAGCGATCCCACCAGCAACCTGACTTTGCAGGGATCGCTGGAGCGTCGCTACACGAGTTGCTAGTGAGCTCACCAGCAACCAGTGTCCCAGCCCCCAACCAGCAGCGCCGCGTGGAAGCGATGCTGAGCTTGGTAACTAAGGTAAATATCGGGTAACCAACCCGATATTTACCTTGGTTACCAGCGCACACCGCATAGCGCTGGCTCCCTGCATACCTAGCCACAGTACACATCGGGTTAATTACCCGATGTGTACTCTGCTACGTGTGCAGGCAGCAGGAGCCGGCTTCTGCGGACGCTGGTAACCACAGTAAACATCGGGTAACCAAGAAGCCCTTACCTTGGTTACCCAATATTTACCTTCGTTACCAGCGTCCCCGCTCTCACACTGCCAGTGCCGGCTCCCTGTTCCCTCAACTCCTAGCCACAGTACACATCGGGTTAATTACCCGATGTGTACTCCGGCTACATGTGCAGAGAGCAGGGAGCCGGCACTGGCAGCATATGAGCGGGGACACTGGTAACGAAGGTAACTATCGGGTAACCAAGGTAAGGGCTTCTTGGTTACCCGATGTTTACCATGGTTACCAGCGTCCGCAGAAGCCGGCTCCTGCTGCCTGCACATTTAGTTGTTGCTCTGTCGCTGTCACACACAGCGATGTATGCTTCACAGCGGGAGAGCAACAACTAAAAAATGGCCCAGGACATTCTGCAACAACCAACGACCTCACAGCAGGGGCCAGGTTGTTGCTGGATGTCACACACAGCAACATCGCTGCTACATCACAAAAGTTGTTCATTAGCAGCGATGTTGCCAGCGATGTTGCCAGCGATGTTGCTTAGTGTAATGTGGCCTTTATTCTTTAAAGGAAATCTTTCAGCAGGTTTTTGCTACTTTATCTGAGAGCAGCATGTAGGTATGCAAATAGATTCTGAAACTAACCATGTTTATCTTAGATTACAGGATGCAGTATGATATTATCAAAGAATTGAGTTTACTGAGCTGGAAGAAATATCCTGCCCACACCAGGCCCTCAATAGAGATTGTGCATTGTCTGTGAGATGTCAATCACAGCAGGGGGCGTGCGTGCAAAAGAGCACAAGCCAGCCAGCTACACCAATGATAAGGGGTCTGTCTGCCCAAACAAACATAGCAAATAAACAAAAGATTGACAGGCATGCCTGAGATTTCTGTTTTAACAGTAAACTGTATGAATATATAACCGGGATGTCTATCAATGTAGACCAAAAAGAATCCTTTAAAACTAGATTTTTATTAAGATCAATTAAAATATTTATGAACAACACACACCCATGTGAAAACTAAAGAAATACTATAAATATTTAAAAAATAGTTTTTATTCAATTTTTCAAGGAGGGGGAAGGGTCCGGAGGTATTGGCTTAATGTTTCCTTTCCTAGCTGCGAAGGTTGGCACCCTAAAAAATACAAAGTGGTGCCCCCGCTCACTGAAGGCTGACCCTCCTGTCCGTACACTGGCAGACTTACACGTTCTGCTTTCCTAGGGGACAAAATACACCCAGTAAAGTAAGATAATCAAACCATACAATCTTATGCAGAGTTGAATACTTAAATTTGTCTTAAGTAGAGATGAGCGAACCGGCCGTGGTTCAGCTCGAGTTCGGTTCGCCAAACGGACGTCTCGTTCGAGTTCGGTTCGGTAAACCACTCAAACCGCATAGGAAACAATGGGAGGCAATCACAAACACATAAAAACACTTAGAAAACACCCTCAAATGTGTCCAAAAGGTGACAAACAACTCACAACACAACACAAACACATGGGAAAGTGACAAGAACAAATTCTCATGCAAAAACAAAACAGCGTTACAAGGAAAAGAGGAAGAGACACAGATATAGGCATGGTATGCCATTCTAAAATCATGTAAAACACCGCACGGTTACTCCAAGCGGAGTCTCCCTTTTTTCCAAAAATTGGGCCACACACACCCCCACCCCTTCAGTGGCAGCACTTGTGCCCCAGTTGTACACTTGACAGCTAGATTTCCATCAAGCACATTCAAAAATATGCCATACTTAACCGTCCCCAGGATGACACCGGGGTAGGTACCTAAGTCTTTGTTGATCCCAGATCTGTTCATCTTGGATCATTTTTAAAAACACTGTAAGCAACGGTTACTCCAAGCGGAGTCTCCCTTTTTTTCCAAAAATTGGGCCACACACACACCCACCCCTTCAGTGGCAGCACTTGTGCCCCAGTTGTACACTTCACAGGTAGATTTGCATTAAGCACATTCCAAATCCACAAGCATTTACTCTCCCCAGGATGACACAGGGGTAGCAAATTCCTTGTGGATCCATGACTTGTTCATTTTGATGAACATTAGTCTGTCCACATTGTCACTGGACAGACACGTGCGCTTATCTGTCAGCACACACCCAGCAGCACTGAAGACACGTTCAGAGACATTGCTGGCAGCCGGACATGACAAAATCTTCAAGGCGTAAGTGGAGAGCTCTGGCCATTTTTCAAGATTTGAAGCCCAAAATGAGCAAGGCTCCAGTTGCAAAGTCATGGCATCGATGTTCATTTGGAGATACTCCTGTATCATTCTCTCCAGCCGTTGACTATGTGTCAGACTTGTTGTCTCTGGTGGCCTTGCAAAGGATGGTCTAAAAAAATTATGAAAAGATTCAATAAAATTGCTGTTACCAGCACCAGATACGGTGCTGCTGGTACGGGTAGACTGTTGAAGATGACGAGACCGTCCCATGTTTGTCAAGTTACAACTGGGAGATTCACTCCCTGCACCATGGTTGTTTGGTGGAAAAGCCGAGCTAAGATCGAGTAACAGCTTTTGCTGATACTCCTGCATACGTGCGTCCCTTTCTATGGCTGGAATTATGTCACACAATTTGGACTTGTACCAGGGATATAATAGTGTGGCAAGCCAGTAGTCATCATCACTTCTAATTTTGACAATACGAGGGTCATGTTGGAGGTAGTGCAGCAATAAGGCGCTCATGTGTCTTGCACAGCCATGCGGACCAAGTCCACGCTGTGTCTGTGGCATAGAGGTGCTAACCGTTCTTTCTTCCTCTGACATCTCCCCCCAACCTCTTTCAACTGAAATTTGACCAAGGTCTCCCTCATCCGCTAAATCTTCCATGTCCATAGACAGTTCGTCCTCCATTTCTTCATGTTCTCCTGCACCTTCCTCAACATTTCGCCTGCTACCATGCGCCCTTGTTGATCCCTGTCCCCCATGGTCCCATGCCTGCCGCGTTGGTGATGATAAACATCTGGACCTTGGTGATGTTGTTGTCTCTTGCGCATATTAATCCTCCTGTAGTTCCTCCCCTTCCTCTTGTACCACCCCTGACTCCGAATAGTGTTTAGCGTGTTCTCCAGCTTGTAAATGACTGGAATTATCATGCTGATAATGGCATTGTCAGCGCTAAACATATTCGTCACCATGTCAAAACTATGCAGAAGGGTGCATAGGTCCTTGATCTGAGACCTCTCCATCAGGGTGATCTGCCCCACCTCTGCATCCCATTGGCCTAGGCTATACGTCATGACGTATTGCACCAGGGCTCGATGGTGCTGCCACAGTCGCTGTAACATGTGGAGAGTCGAATTCCAGCGTGTCGGCACATCGCATTTCAGGCGATGAACCGGCAGGCCAAAAGACTTTTGGAGCGATGCAAGTCGCTGAGTAGCGGTGGTTAAACCGCAGAAGTGAGCAGACAGTTCTCGTGCCCTGTTCAGAAGGCCATCTAGGCCGGGATAGTGTGTTAAAAATTGCTGGACAACAAGGTTCAACACATGAGCCATACAAGGCCCGTGTGTCACCTTGCCCAGGCGAAGGGCCGCACCCAGGTTTGCAGCATTGTCGCACACGGCCTTACAAGGCTGCAGGTTGAGTGGAGACAACCATTTACCAAACTCAGTCTCCAGAGCTGCCCAGAACTCAGCCGCTGTGTGACTCTTATTTCCAAGACATTTCAAGCTAAAAACCGCCTGATGCCATTGTGCTCTGCTGCCAGCATAGTAATGAAGTAAGGAAAGTGCAGGCGTAGACATGATGTTGCCTTCATCCAACGTTGGTGCTATCGATGTCTGAGAGAGCTGTACACACGCACTTGTTTCCCCTTCCAAACCAACTGACGACCTACCAAGCAAACTGCCTGTTGCGGTTACAGTGGTGGAAGTTGTGCATGGAAAACAAGGTGTGACAGCTGTCTCCACAGTCCTAGAAGATGAAAAGCGCGCAGATGCACTGGAAGGGGCAGGCGGTGGATGGTTGGCTCCACTAGGCCGCATTGCAGCACGGTGAGCTTCCCACTGGGACATATGATATTTATTCATGTGACGATTCATGGAAGAAGTTGTCAAACTGCTAAGGTTTTGCCCTCTACTAACAGAATCACGACAAATTTTACATATCACATGATTTGGGCGATCTTTTGCTATGTCAAAAAGGACCAAGCTAGGCAAGGCTTAGAGGGCATGTGACCTGCTGATCCACCCCGACTAGTGTTCAGAGCCAGAGTGGTGGCTGAGGATGCAGTTGTAGATGTGCTACCAGTACTCCGACTCTGTCCAGGAAGGTGCAAGGTAACTTCGTCATCAGTTGCATTCTCCTCCACTGCCTCTGTTGACCTCCTTGAGTGCCTGACTGTGGGTTGACAGTAGGTGGGATCTAGAACTTCCTCATCAATTGTTGTGTTTACACTCCCCTCACCCTCAGACTGAGCCTCTTCTTGCCCTGACCGAATATATAAGTTGTCATCCCAATCTGGTATCTGCGTCTCATCATCATCAGTATGTTCCTCATTGTCCATAACAACAGTTGTTACAGTTTGTGAATAAGGGTCAACATTATGCTCACAAACTTGGTCCTCACGGCCTGAGTCAGAGTCACAAAGGTTCTGGGCATCACTGCAGACCATTTCCTGGTCTGTACTCACTGTAGCTTGGGAGCAGACCTCTGATTTTCAGGCTATAGTGTGACTGAACAGCTCTGCAGACTCAGCCATCTCAGTTCCACCATACTGGGCAGGGCAGATGGAGATTTCAGAGCTGGGAGAAAGCAAGTGTGATTGGGATGACAACTCAGAGGACTGGTGTTTTTTGGATGCGGTTCAGGTGGCGGAGAGGGCACTTGTTGGACCAATTGAGATCCATTCAAGCATTTTCTTTTTTTGGCTATCATCTACCAATGTTCCAGTTGTTCGTGTCCGTAAAAAAGGGAGCACATCGGAATGTCCACGGTAAGTAGTAGACATCTTACTTTTGCTGGAAGATGGTCTATCTTCAGCAGATGTTAATGGAGCTTTGCCACCTTCCCCACGGACAAACCCTTTTTTTCCTTTTCCAACACGCCTCTTCCCCTTTCCACCAGCATCTGTCATTTTGCCACTCATTTTGATTGCGACAAGATTGTGCACTTAAAATGAGGTAGTAAAAATTGAGAGGTGGTGTAGATTGCAGTGGTGGTCTAGCTTTATTAACAGCAGAATAAACAACAATAACTATCCCTGCCAATGCAACTACGGCTCTTAAACTGGCAGCATAGTTTGCTATTAAAATGGCTTAGTAAAAATGAGTTTGAGTGTGCAATGCAGAGGTGCCGCAAATAGATTTGCATCAGTAGGACAATAATGAAGTCCAACAGCCACTTTTAGGATGCCACCAAGTTTCCTCAGTGTTTGCTAGTATAATGGCTTAGTAAAAATAAGTTTGAGTGTGCAATGCAGTGGTGCTGCAAATATCTTTGCACCAGTGGAACGATAATGAAGTCCAACAGCCACTTTTAGGATGCCACTAAGTTTTTTCAGTGTTTGCTAGTATAATAGCTTAGTAAAAATGAGTTTCAGTGTGCAATGCAGTGGTGCTGCAAATAGATTTGCACCAGTGGGACAATAATGAAGTCCAACAGCCACTTTTAGGATGCCACTAAGTTTCCCCAGTGTTTGCTAGTATAATGGCTTAGTAAAAATGAGTTTTAGTGTGCAATGCAGTGGTGCTACAAATAGCTTGGCACCAGTGGGGCTCAAATGGAGTACAACATCCAGCAACCAGTCCTTGCATGTGGGCTGACTCTGTAAAGAGTGCTGACATGCAGGAACGAGGAGCCCAGCATGTGCCCAAGCATCTCGCCGGTACACGGAGATGCTCAAACGAGCACCGCGTACCGGAGAGATGCACTGACAGCACCTAGCATGATGTCTAGCCATGTGACCAGTCTGTAGCCAATGAGATAATACACACGTGACTGGTCACATGCTATGATGACGTTACGGAAGGTCCTATCATTAGTGCTAGTTACCGGGAGGGCGCAGCGATGATTGGAAGGAAAAGCAGCAGGAGTCAGAGTGCAGGATGCATCGCGGGGACCTGGAAGTGTAATAGCAATGTTTATTAACTGTATGTGTACATGTATAATGTGTTTGTATGTGTTTTTGTTTGCCTGCCATTGTTTTCAATGTAGTTTGAGGGTGTTTATCGAACATCTGTCGAACGTTCGCCGAACTAAGCCGGCGTTCAATGAACGAAACCGAACTCGAACACTAGGGGGGTGGCTCATCTCTAAAGGTAATACAAATAAAAAGTTTGAAAATTGCAAAATTTACATTTTTTTTACAAATTTCTGTTTTTTTTCATAAATAAAAGCAAAAAATATCATCCTAAATTTACCACTACCATGAAGTACAATGTGTCATGAAAAAACATTCTCTAAATCTCTGGGATCTGTTTAAGCATTCCAAAGTTATTACTTCATGAATTGACAGTGGTCAGATTTCTAAAATTTGGTCTGGTCATTAGGAACAAAATTGACTCTGTCGTCAAGGGGTTAATTAATAAAAAGTATTTACAACATTTTTTGCCCATAGTTTATTTTATAAACAATATTACATATTAGGACCTAATTTTAAAATATTTAGCTATTTCATTATATTTAGAGGACATTGCATATCACCTCTTTAATTCTTTTTCTTAACAACATATGTGAAAGCTCTCCAATCCTATAATCATTCTATTTAAACTTTACCTTAAGCAATAACAATCTGCCAAATCATATGGGTAGTAAACATGAATAAATATTTCAAATACTCTCTTTTGAGCTTACTTACTAGGAGAACACCTGAAATTAAATTAAAATGAAACTTTTACTGTACTAATAAGATTTTGTTTAAATCCGTACCTTATAGAGAAAAGTTTAAAGTAAATAATTAATGCTTTAAATAATTATACATGCACTCAACTAAAGAAAAGAGACATTGCACTGTATCGTATTAGAAAAAATATTCCTTGTTTAGCTACTTATGAGTCATGCAAAGATCATTGAATCTTAAAAGCTGCTCAAATTTGTCTACAAATCTGTCTGCAGTGAAGAATAATACCTTCAAATTCCACCTGCCTCTATAAAGCTTTATAGACTCTATAGAGATACTGGAATCAAAGGCAGAAAAAACATACGGAGAAACTGCTTAGGATTAGAGTTGAGCGCGGTTCGTGGTTCGTGGTTCTCCAGTTCGCGGCTCGAGTGATTTTGGGGCATGTTCTAGATCGAACTAGAACTCGAGCTTTTTGCAAAAGCTCGGTAGTTCTAGAAACGTTCGAGAACGGTTCTAGCAGCCAAAAAACAGCTAAATCATAGCTTGGTTTCTGCTGTAATAGTGTAAGTCACTCTGTGAATCAAACTATTATCACATTTCAGTGTATAGTGTGCGTGAACAGCGCCTTCAGATCACTGCTGTTTCTATAATGGCGATCGCCATTTTTTTTTTTTTTTTTTCTTGTCTTCCTTCCCTAAGCGCGCGCGTCTTGTGGGGCGGGCCAGCATGTCAGCCAATCCCAGACACACACACAGCTAAGTGGACTTTGAGCCAGAGAAGCAACGGCATGTGTGATAGGATCTGCATGTCACATGTCCCTGCATTATAAAACCGGACATTTTCTTCACGGACGCCATTATCTGCCTTCTGCGTCTTTGGTGTCAGACATCACTGTCGCAGCTCCGTCTTCCTGAGTCCTATAGCCGATACAGCTGTATGCGCTGCATACACAGCGTTAGACAGCTTAGGGAGAGCACTTTATAGCAGTCCTTTTAAGGGCTCCAACCGGCAGGGTCAGAGAGCCATAGGTGACAGGTCCTGCAAACAGCAACAGCGTCTGTGTAGCCCAGGTCAGGGATTTCCTACCTGCATTTCACCATTAGGAGGGAATAGAAAGGCAGTCTTCCATTCCTCTACCCAGAGCACCACAATCCTGCCACTGTACCCTCTTGTCCTCTGCA
Source organism: Anomaloglossus baeobatrachus (assembly GCF_048569485.1). Taxonomy (NCBI): domain Eukaryota; kingdom Metazoa; phylum Chordata; class Amphibia; order Anura; family Aromobatidae; genus Anomaloglossus; species Anomaloglossus baeobatrachus. Next base: position 164,792,006 of record NC_134354.1, read on the forward strand.
CACTCCAACTGATAACTAAGCCATTATACTAGCAAACACTCAGTGTACCTAGTGGCATCCTATACGTGGCTATTGGACTTTGCTATAGTCCCACTAGTGCAAAGACATTTGCAGAGCGCGTCTGCCTGCATTGCACACTACAACTCATTCTAACCAAGCCATTATACTAGCAAACACTCAGTGTACCTAGTGGCATCCTATACGTGGCTATTGGACTTTGCTATAGTCCCACTAGTGCAAAGACATTTGCAGAGCGCGTCTGCCTGCGTTGCACACTACAACTCATTCTAACCAAGCCATTATACTAGCAAACACTCAGTGTACCTAGTGGCATCCTATACGTGGCTATTGGACTTTGCTATAGTCCCACTAGTGCAAAGACATTTGCAGAGCGCGTCTGCCTGCGTTGCACACTACAACTCATTCTAACCAAGCCATTATACTAGCAAACACTCAGTGTACCTAGTGGCATCCTATACGTGGCTATTGGACTTTGCTATAGTCCCACTAGTGCAAAGACATTTGCAGAGCGCGTCTGCCTGCGTTGCACACTACAACTCATTCTAACCAAGCCATTATACTAGCAAACACTCAGTGTACCTAGTGGCATCCTATACGTGGCTATTGGACTTTGCTATAGTCCCACTAGTGCAAAGACATTTGCAGAGCGCGTCTGCCTGCGTTGCACACTACAACTCATTCTAACCAAGCCATTATACTAGCAAACACTCAGTGTACCTAGTGGCATCCTATACGTGGCTATTGGACTTTGCTATAGTCCCACTAGTGCAAAGACATTTGCAGAGCGCGTCTGCCTGCGTTGCACACTACAACTCATTCTAACCAAGCCATTATACTAGCAAACACTCAGTGTACCTAGTGGCATCCTATACGTGGCTATTGGACTTTGCTATAGTCCCACTAGTGCAAAGACATTTGCAGAGCGCGTCTGCCTGCGTTGCACACTACAACTCATTCTAACCAAGCCATTATACTAGCAAACACTCAGTGTACCTAGTGGCATCCTATACGTGGCTATTGGACTTTGCTATAGTCCCACTAGTGCAAAGACATTTGCAGAGCGCGTCTGCCTGCGTTGCACACTACAACTCATTCTAACCAAGCCATTATACTAGCAAACACTCAGTGTACCTAGTGGCATCCTATACGTGGCTATTGGACTTTGCTATAGTCCCACTAGTGCAAAGACATTTGCAGAGCGCGTCTGCCTGCGTTGCACACTACAACTCATTCTAACCAAGCCATTATACTAGCAAACACTCAGTGTACCTAGTGGCATCCTATACGTGGCTATTGGACTTTGCTATAGTCCCACTAGTGCAAAGACATTTGCAGAGCGCGTCTGCCTGCGTTGCACACTACAACTCATTCTAACCAAGCCATTATACTAGCAAACACTCAGTGTACCTAGTGGCATCCTATACGTGGCTATTGGACTTTGCTATAGTCCCACTAGTGCAAAGACATTTGCAGAGCGCGTCTGCCTGCGTTGCACACTACAACTCATTCTAACCAAGCCATTATACTAGCAAACACTCAGTGTACCTAGTGGCATCCTATACGTGGCTATTGGACTTTGCTATAGTCCCACTAGTGCAAAGACATTTGCAGAGCGCGTCTGCCTGCGTTGCACACTACAACTCATTCTAACCAAGCCATTATACTAGCAAACACTCAGTGTACCTAGTGGCATCCTATACGTGGCTATTGGACTTTGCTATAGTCCCACTAGTGCAAAGACATTTGCAGAGCGCGTCTGCCTGCGTTGCACACTACAACTCATTCTAACCAAGCCATTATACTAGCAAACACTCAGTGTACCTAGTGGCATCCTATACGTGGCTATTGGACTTTGCTATAGTCCCACTAGTGCAAAGACATTTGCAGAGCGCGTCTGCCTGCGTTGCACACTACAACTCATTCTAACCAAGCCATTATACTAGCAAACACTCAGTGTACCTAGTGGCATCCTATACGTGGCTATTGGACTTTGCTATAGTCCCACTAGTGCAAAGACATTTGCAGAGCGCGTCTGCCTGCGTTGCACACTACAACTCATTCTAACCAAGCCATTATACTAGCAAACACTCAGTGTACCTAGTGGCATCCTATACGTGGCTATTGGACTTTGCTATAGTCCCACTAGTGCAAAGACATTTGCAGAGCGCGTCTGCCTGCGTTGCACACTACAACTCATTCTAACCAAGCCATTATACTAGCAAACACTCAGTGTACCTAGTGGCATCCTATACGTGGCTATTGGACTTTGCTATAGTCCCACTAGTGCAAAGACATTTGCAGAGCGCGTCTGCCTGCGTTGCACACTACAACTCATTCTAACCAAGCCATTATACTAGCAAACACTCAGTGTACCTAGTGGCATCCTATACGTGGCTATTGGACTTTGCTATAGTCCCACTAGTGCAAAGACATTTGCAGAGCGCGTCTGCCTGCGTTGCACACTACAACTCATTCTAACCAAGCCATTATACTAGCAAACACTCAGTGTACCTAGTGGCATCCTATACGTGGCTATTGGACTTTGCTATAGTCCCACTAGTGCAAAGACATTTGCAGAGCGCGTCTGCCTGCGTTGCACACTACAACTCATTCTAACCAAGCCATTATACTAGCAAACACTCAGTGTACCTAGTGGCATCCTATACGTGGCTATTGGACTTTGCTATAGTCCCACTAGTGCAAAGACATTTGCAGAGCGCGTCTGCCTGCGTTGCACACTACAACTCATTCTAACCAAGCCATTATACTAGCAAACACTCAGTGTACCTAGTGGCATCCTATACGTGGCTATTGGACTTTGCTATAGTCCCACTAGTGCAAAGACATTTGCAGAGCGCGTCTGCCTGCGTTGCACACTACAACTCATTCTAACCAAGCCATTATACTAGCAAACACTCAGTGTACCTAGTGGCATCCTATACGTGGCTATTGGACTTTGCTATAGTCCCACTAGTGCAAAGACATTTGCAGAGCGCGTCTGCCTGCGTTGCACACTACAACTCATTCTAACCAAGCCATTATACTAGCAAACACTCAGTGTACCTAGTGGCATCCTATACGTGGCTATTGGACTTTGCTATAGTCCCACTAGTGCAAAGACATTTGCAGAGCGCGTCTGCCTGCGTTGCACACTACAACTCATTCTAACCAAGCCATTATACTAGCAAACACTCAGTGTACCTAGTGGCATCCTATACGTGGCTATTGGACTTTGCTATAGTCCCACTAGTGCAAAGACATTTGCAGAGCGCGTCTGCCTGCGTTGCACACTACAACTCATTCTAACCAAGCCATTATACTAGCAAACACTCAGTGTACCTAGTGGCATCCTATACGTGGCTATTGGACTTTGCTATAGTCCCACTAGTGCAAAGACATTTGCAGAGCGCGTCTGCCTGCGTTGCACACTACAACTCATTCTAACCAAGCCATTATAGTAGCAAACACTCAGTGTACCTAGTGGCATCCTATACGTGGCTATTGGACTTTGCTATAGTCCCACTAGTGCAAAGACATTTGCAGAGCGCGTCTGCCTGCGTTGCACACTACAACTCATTCTAACCAAGCCATTATAGTAGCAAACACTCAGTGTACCTAGTGGCATCCTATACGTGGCTATTGGACTTTGCTATAGTCCCACTAGTGCAAAGACATTTGCAGAGCGCGTCTGCCTGCGTTGCACACTACAACTCATTCTAACCAAGCCATTATACTAGCAAACACTCAGTGTACCTAGTGGCATCCTATACGTGGCTATTGGACTTTGCTATAGTCCCACTAGTGCAAAGACATTTGCAGAGCGCGTCTGCCTGCGTTGCACACTACAACTCATTCTAACCAAGCCATTATAGTAGCAAACACTCAGTGTACCTAGTGGCATCCTATACGTGGCTATTGGACTTTGCTATAGTCCCACTAGTGCAAAGACATTTGCAGAGCGCGTCTGCCTGCGTTGCACACTACAACTCATTCTAACCAAGCCATTATACTAGCAAACACTCAGTGTACCTAGTGGCATCCTATACGTGGCTATTGGACTTTGCTATAGTCCCACTAGTGCAAAGACATTTGCAGAGCGCGTCTGCCTGCGTTGCACACTACAACTCATTCTAACCAAGCCATTATACTAGCAAACACTCAGTGTACCTAGTGGCATCCTATACGTGGCTATTGGACTTTGCTATAGTCCCACTAGTGCAAAGACATTTGCAGAGCGCGTCTGCCTGCGTTGCACACTACAACTCATTCTAACCAAGCCATTATACTAGCAAACACTCAGTGTACCTAGTGGCATCCTATACGTGGCTATTGGACTTTGCTATAGTCCCACTAGTGCAAAGACATTTGCAGCACGTCTGCCTGCGTTGCACACTCCAACTAATTATAACTAAGTTGCATTGTCAGGGATATTTATTCTTTATTATTCTGCTGTTAATAAAGCTAGACCACCACTGCAATCTTCACCACCTCTCAATTTTTACTACCACATTTTCAGTCCACAATCTTGTCGCAATCAACATGAGTGGCAAAATGACAGATGCTGGTGGAAAGGGGAAGAGGCGTGGTGGAAAAGGCAAAAAAGGTTTTGTCCGTGGGGAAGGTGGCAAAGCTCCATTATCATCTGCTGAAGATAGACCATCTACCAGCAAAAGTAAGATGTCTACTACTTACCGTGGACAATCCGATGTGCTCCCTTTTTTACGGACACGAACAACAGGAAGAAAGGTAGATGATGGGCAAAAAAGGAAAATGCTTGAATGGATCTCAAGTGGTCCAACAAGTGCCCTCTCAGCCACTTCAAGTACCGCATCCAAAAAACACCAGTCCTCTGAGTTGTCATCCCAATCACACTTGATTTCTCCCAGCTCTGAAGTCTCCATCAGCCCTGCACAGTATGGTGGAACTGAGATGGCTGAGTCTGCAGAGCTGTTCAGTCACACTATAGCCTGGGAATCAGAGGTCTGCTCCCAAGCTACAGTGAGTACAGAACAGGAAATGGTCTGCAGTGATGCCCAGAACCTTTGTGACTCAGATTCAGGCCGTGAGGACCAAGTTTCTGAGCATAATGTTGACCCTTTGTCACAAACTGTAACACCTGTGGTTATAGACAATGAGGAACATACTGATGAAGATGAGACGCAGATACCCGATTGGGATGACAACTTAAATATTCCGTCAGGGCAAGAAGAGGCTCGGTCTGAGGGGGAGGGGAGTGCAAACACAACAATTGATGATGACGTTCTAGATCCCACCTACTGTCAACCCCCAGTCAGGCACTCGAGGAGGTCAACAGAGGCGGTGGAGGAGGATGCAACCGACGACGAAGTTACCTTGCGCCTTCCTGGACAGAGTCGGAGCACTGGTAGCACGTCTACAACTGCATCCTCAGCCACCACTCTGCCTATGAGCATTATTCGGGGTGGATCAACAGGTCGCATGGCCTCTAAGCCTTGCCTAGCCTGGTCCTTTTTTCACATCGAAAAAGATCGCCCAACTCATGTGATATGTAACATTTGTCATGATTCTCTTAGTAGAGGTCAAAAGCTCAGCAGTTTGACAACTTCTTCCATGAATCGTCACATGAATAAATATCATAAGTCCCGGTGGGAAGCTCACCGTGCTGCAATGCGGCCTAGCGGAGCGAACCATCCACCGCCCGCCCCTTCCACTGCATCCGCGCGCTCTTCATCTTCTAGGACTGTGGGGACAGCTGCCACACCTGTTTTTCCACGCAAAACTTCCACCACTGTAACCGCAACAGGCAGTTTGCTTGTAAGGTCGTCAGTTGGTTTGGAAGGGGAAACAAGTGAGTGTGTACAGCTCTCTCAGACATCGATAGCACCAACGTTGGATGAAGGCAACATCATGTCTCCGCCTGCACTTTCCTCACAAACCTGCATTTTTCCAGGGACACCCTACTCAACACCGTCTACACACAGCAGCCAGATCTCTGTCCCTCAGATGTGGTCAAATAAAAGGCCACTTCCTCCGACCCATGACAAAGCTAAGAGGTTGACTCTATCCCTCTGTAAGCTGTTGGCTACCGAAATGCTGCCTTTCCGCCTAGTGGACACACAGGATTTTAGAGACCTTATGTCTGTCGCTGTGCCCCAGTACCAGATGCCTAGTCGCCACTACTTCTCTAAGAAAGGTGTGCCCGCGCTACACCAGCATGTCGCACACAACATCACCGCTTCCTTGAGAAACTCTGTGTGTGAACGGGTGCATTTCACCACCGATACTTGGACCAGTAAGCATGGACAGGGACGTTACATGTCGCTGACTGGGCACTGGGTAACTATGGTGATAGATGGTGAAGGGTCTGCTGCACAAGTCTTGCCGTCCCCACGACTTGTGTGTCAATCCTCTGTCTGTCCAAGTTCCGCCACTGCTTCTGCATCCTCCACCTCATCTGGGTCCTCCACCTCCGCCCCAAGCCTGCCTGGTCAGGCCACCAGCGTTCTCACTGCGCAGAAGGAATCACGCACCCCTCATTACTATGCTGGCAGCAGAGCGCAACGGCATCAGGCGGTCTTTAGCTTGACATGTCTTGGTAATAAGAGTCACACAGCTGAGGAGTTGTGGTCAGCTTTGCGGTCCGAGTTTAATAAATGGTTGTCTCCACTCAAACTGCAGCCTGGTAAGGCAGTGTGCGACAATGCTGCAAACCTGGGTGCGGCACTTCGCCTGGGCAAGGTGACACACGTACCTTGTATGGCTCACGTGTTGAACCTTGTCGTGCAGCAATTTTTAACACACTATCCCGGCCTAGATGGCCTTCTGAACAGGGCACGAAAACTGTCAGCTCACTTCCGCCGTTCAAGCGCCGCAGCAGAGCGACTTGCATCGCTCCAGAAGTCTTTCGGCCTGCCGGTTCATCGCCTGAAATGCGATGTGGCGACACGCTGGAATTCAACTCTCCACATGTTACAGCGACTGTGGCAGCACCGCAGAGCCCTGGTGCAATACGTCATGACGTATAGCCTGGGCCAACGAGATGCAGAGGTGGGGCAGATCACCCTGATGGAGTGGTCTCAGATCAAGGACCTATGCACCCTTCTGCACAGTTTCGACATGGCGACGAATATGTTTAGCGCTGACAATGCCATTATCAGCATGACGATTCCAGTCATTTACATGCTGGAGCACACGCTAAACACTATTCGGAGTCAGGGGGTGGGACAACATGAAGGGGAGGAACTACAGGAGGATTCATATGCGCAAGGGACAACAACATCACCAAGGTCCAGACGTTCATCATCACCAACGCAGCAGGCATGGGACCATGGGGGACAGGGATCGACAAGGGCGCATAGTAGCAGGCGAAATGTTGAGCAAGGTGCAGGAGAACATGAAGAAATGGAGGACGAACTGTCCATGGACATGGAAGACTCAGCGGATGAGGGAGACCTTGGTCAAATTTCAGTTGAAAGAGGTTGGGGTCAGATGTCAGAGGAAGAAAGAACGGGTAGCACCTCTATGCCACAAACACAGCATGGACTTGGTCCGCATGGCTGCGCAAGACACATGAGTGCCTTTTTGTTGCACTACCTCCAACATGACAGTCGTATTGTCAAAATTAGAAGTGATGATGACTACTGGATTGCCACACTATTAGATCCCCGGTACAAGTCCAAATTTTGTGACATAATTCCAGCCATAGAAAGGGACGCACGTATGCAGGAGTATCAGCAGAAGCTGTTACTAGATCTTAGCTCGGCTTTTCCACCAAACAACCGTGCAGGTGCAGGGAGTGAATCTCCCAGTTGTAACTTGACAAACATGGGACGGTCTCGTCATCTTCAACAGTCTACCCGTACCAGTAGGACCTTTTCTGGTGCCGGTAACAGCAATTTTATGGAATCTTTTAATAATTTTTTTAGACCCTCTTTTGCAAGGCCACCAGAGACAACAAGTCTGACACATAGTCAACGGCTGGAGAGGATGATACAGGAGTATCTCCAAATGAACATCGATGCCATGACTGTGCAACTGGAGCCTTGCTCCTTTTGGGCTTCAAACCTACAAAAATGGCCAGAGCTCGCAACTTACGCCTTGGAGATTTTGTCGTGTCCAGCTGCCAGCGTTGTCTCTGAACGTGTATTCAGTGCTGCTGGGTGTGTGCTGACAGATAAGCGCACGCGTCTGTCCAGTGACAATGTGGACAGACTGACGTTCATCAAAATGAACAAGTCATGGATCCAGAAGGAATTTACTACCCCTGTGTCATCCTGGGGAGAGTAAATGCTTGTGGATTTGGAATGTGCTTGATGCAAATCAAAACATCCTGTTTGCAACTAGGGCCCAAGTGCTGCCACTGATGGGGTGGGTGTCTGTGTGGCCCAATTTTTTTAAAAAAGGGAGACTCCGCTTGGAGTAACCCTTGCTTGCTGTGTTTTTAAAAGAAGCCAAGATGAACAGAGCTGGGATCAGGAAAGACTTTGCTACCTACCCCGGTGTCATCCTGGGGACGGCTAAGAATAGCGTATTTTTGAATGTGCTTGATGCAAATCAAAACATCCTGTTTGCAACTAGGGCCCAAGTGCTGCCACTGATGGGGTGGGTGTCTGTGTGGCCCAATTTTTGGAAAAAAGGGAGACTCCGCTTGGAGTAACCCTTGCTTACATTGTTTTTAAAAGAAGCCAAGATGAACAAGTCATGGGTCAGCAAAGACTTTGCTACCTACCCCGGTGTCATCCTGTGGACGGCTAAGAATAGCGTATTTTTGAATGTGCTTGATGCAAATCAAAACATCCTGTTTGCAACTAGGGCCCAAGTGCTGCCACTGATGGGGTGGGTGTCTGTGTGGCCCAATTTTTGGAAAAAAGGGAGACTCCGCTTGGAGTAACCCTTGCTTACATTGTTTTTAAAAGAAGCCAAGATGAACAAGTCATGGGTCAGCAAAGACTTTGCTACCTACCCCGGTGTCATCCTGGGGACGGCTAAGAATAGCGTATTTTTGAATGTGCTTGATGCAAATCAAAACATCCTGTTTGCAACTAGGGCCCAAGTGCTGCCACTGATGGGGTGGGTGTCTGTGTGGCCCAATTTTTGGAAAAAAGGGAGACTCCGCTTGGAGTAACCCTTGCTTACATTGTTTTTAAAAGAAGCCAAGATGAACAAGTCATGGGTCAGCAAAGACTTTGCTACCTACCCCGGTGTCATCCTGGGGACGGCTAAGAATAGCGTATTTTTGAATGTGCTTGATGCAAATCAAAACATCCTGTTTGCAACTAGGGCCCAAGTGCTGCCACTGATGGGGTGGGTGTCTGTGTGGCCCAATTTTTGGAAAAAAGGGAGACTCCGCTTGGAGTAACCCTTGCTTGCTGTGTTTTTAAAAGAAGCCAAGATGAACAGAGCTGGGATCAGGAAAGACTTTGCTACCTACCCCGGTGTCATCCTGTGGACGGCTAAGAATAGCGTATTTTTGAATGTGCTTGATGCAAATCAAAACATCCTGTTTGCAACTAGGGCCCAAGTGCTGCCACTGATGGGGTGGGTGTCTGTGTGGCCCAATTTTTGGAAAAAAGGGAGACTCCGCTTGGAGTAACCCTTGCTTGCTGTGTTTTTAAAAGAAGCCAAGATGAACAGAGCTGGGATCAGGAAAGACTTTGCTACCTACCCCGGTGTCATCCTGTGGACGGCTAAGAATAGCGTATTTTTGAATGTGCTTGATGCAAATCAAAACATCCTGTTTGCAACTAGGGCCCAAGTGCTGCCACTGATGGGGTGGGTGTCTGTGTGGCCCAATTTTTGGAAAAAAGGGAGACTCCGCTTGGAGTAACCCTTGCTTGCTGTGTTTTTAAAAGAAGCCAAGATGAACAGAGCTGGGATCAGGAAAGACTTTGCTACCTACCCCGGTGTCATCCTGTGGACGGCTAAGAATAGCGTATTTTTGAATGTGCTTGATGCAAATCAAAACATCCTGTTTGCAACTAGGGCCCAAGTGCTGCCACTGATGGGGTGGGTGTCTGTGTGGCCCAATTTTTGGAAAAAAGGGAGACTCCGCTTGGAGTAACCCTTGCTTACATTGTTTTTAAAAGAAGCCAAGATGAACAAGTCATGGGTCAGCAAAGACTTTGCTACCTACCCCGGTGTCATCCTGGGGACGGCTAAGAATAGCGTATTTTTGAATGTGCTTGATGCAAATCAAAACATCCTGTTTGCAACTAGGGCCCAAGTGCTGCCACTGATGGGGTGGGTGTCTGTGTGGCCCAATTTTTGGAAAAAAGGGAGACTCCGCTTGGAGTAACCCTTGCTTGCTGTGTTTTTAAAAGAAGCCAAGATGAACAGAGCTGGGATCAGGAAAGACTTTGCTACCTACCCCGGTGTCATCCTGTGGACGGCTAAGAATAGCGTATTTTTGAATGTGCTTGATGCAAATCAAAACATCCTGTTTGCAACTAGGGCCCAAGTGCTGCCACTGATGGGGTGGGTGTCTGTGTGGCCCAATTTTTGGAAAAAAGGGAGACTCCGCTTGGAGTAACCCTTGCTTACATTGTTTTTAAAAGAAGCCAAGATGAACAAGTCATGGGTCAGCAAAGACTTTGCTACCTACCCCGGTGTCATCCTGGGGACGGCTAAGAATAGCGTATTTTTGAATGTGCTTGATGCAAATCAAAACATCCTGTTTGCAACTAGGGCCCAAGTGCTGCCACTGATGGGGTGGGTGTCTGTGTGGCCCAATTTTTGGAAAAAAGGGAGACTCCGCTTGGAGTAACCCTTGCTTGCTGTGTTTTTAAAAGAAGCCAAGATGAACAGAGCTGGGATCAGGAAAGACTTTGCTACCTACCCCGGTGTCATCCTGTGGACGGCTAAGAATAGCGTATTTTTGAATGTGCTTGATGCAAATCAAAACATCCTGTTTGCAACTAGGGCCCAAGTGCTGCCACTGATGGGGTGGGTGTCTGTGTGGCCCAATTTTTGGAAAAAAGGGAGACTCCGCTTGGAGTAACCCTTGCTTACATTGTTTTTAAAAGAAGCCAAGATGAACAAGTCATGGGTCAGCAAAGACTTTGCTACCTACCCCGGTGTCATCCTGGGGACGGCTAAGAATAGCGTATTTTTGAATGTGCTTGATGCAAATCAAAACATCCTGTTTGCAACTAGGGCCCAAGTGCTGCCACTGATGGGGTGGGTGTCTGTGTGGCCCAATTTTTGGAAAAAAGGGAGACTCCGCTTGGAGTAACCCTTGCTTGCTGTGTTTTTAAAAGAAGCCAAGATGAACAGAGCTGGGATCAGGAAAGACTTTGCTACCTACCCCAGTGTCATCCTGGGGACGGCTAAGAATAGCGTATTTTTGAATGTGCTTGATGCAAATCAAAACATCCTGTTTGCAACTAGGGCCCAAGTGCTGCCACTGATGGGGTGGGTGTCTGTGTGGCCCAATTTTTGGAAAAAAGGGAGACTCCGCTTGGAGTAACCCTTGCTTGCTGTGTTTTTAAAAGAAGCCAAGATGAACAGAGCTGGGATCAGGAAAGACTTTGCTACCTACCCCGGTGTCATCCTGGGGACGGTTAAGAATAGCGTATTTTTGAATGTGCTTGATGCAAATCTAGCTGTGAAGTGTACAACTGGGGCCCAAGTGCTGCCACTGAAGGGGTGGGTGTGTGTGGGGCCCAATTTTTGGAAAAAAGGGAGACTCCGCTTGGAGTAACCCTTGCTTGCTGTGTTTTTAAAAGAAGCCAAGATGAACAGAGCTGGGATCAGGAAAGACTTTGCTACCTACCCCGGTGTCATCCTGGGGACGGATAAGAATGGCGTATTTTTGAATGTGCTTGATGCAAATCTAGCTGTGAAGTGTACAACTGGGGCACAACTGCTGCCACTGAAGGGGTGGGTGTGTGGGGCCCAATTTTTGGAAAAAAGGGAGACTCCGCTTGGAGTCACCTTGCGGTGTTTTACATGACTTTAGAAGGGCGTGCCATGCCTATATCTGTGTGTCCTCCTCTTTTTCCTTGTCCAGCTGTTTTGTTTTCGCATGAGTACATGTCCTTGTCACTTTCCCATGTGTTTGTGTTGTGTTGTGAGTTGTTTGTCACCTTTTGGACACCTTTGAGGGTGTTTTCTAGGTGTTTTACTGTGTTTGTGATTGCCTGCCATTGTTTCCTATGGGCTCGAGTTCGGTTCGTCGAACGTTCGACGAGCCGAACTCGAGCCAGACCCCCCGTTCGGCGAACCGCCTCGAGCCGAACCGGGACCGGTTCGCTCATCTCTACTTAGGATTTTAATGCAGTGGGGAAACTGCTAACAAAACAGGACATAAGTGATACAATAGAAATAAAATTATTCCTCATGTACTAACATATGAATGACAGTGTAACCTAAATACCATGTTTTTCCAAAAATAAGACACTGTCTTATACTTTTTTTCCCCCTTATTTTTGAAGGAGGTCTTATTCTTGGAGAAACATGGTTGGGAGGTAAGTTTACCCCCCAAAGACCTGTGAAAATAAAGAAAAGGAATTCACTATATACCTTGGATCTGTGGTTTTTAGTGCAGCACTTAACCTGATTTCTTTAAACCAATATTACATTTATCCACCATAAAAGCAGACCCCCCACTTCCCAGGATACTCATACTTACCAGACCCGAACGTCTGCGTGGCGCCCAGGTCCTCCCTGTGATCTCCCGTGGGTGCTGCACGCCATCCTAAACTGCTTCTGGCTGACACGCTGACACACAACAGATCACTGACACACAGCAGAATGCTGACACACTCACACACAGCAGATCGCAGATCACAAACACACACACATCACATCACATCCAGCATTAAAGAATGCTTCCGATGGCAGGGAATGATGGAAGGAAGTCAAGTGTGTCCGCAGGTCCTGTACGCTAGCATTGCGGCAGGTCCTTGCACAGCCTCTCAGAATTCTGCTGGCAAGAAGAAATCGGTGTCGCTGGATGTGTGCCATCCAATGTGTGTGTGATTCGATGTTTGTGTGTGTGATCCGATGTTTGTGTGTGCAATCTGATTATGTGTGCAATCTAATTGTGTGTGTGATCTGATTGTGTGTGTGATATGATTCTGTGTGCGATTCAATGTTTGTGTGTGTGATCCGATGTTTGTGTGTGTGATCCGATGTTTATGTGTGCAATCGGATGTGTGTGTGTGTGAGATCAGATGTGTGCGGGGTGCGATCACTGCAGGTCCTGCTGCCCAGCATCGAGTCAGTGTGATTATGGGGTGCCCGCTGTCTATAATGAAGTGTCCTGCAGTATCTTTAACTTTTTTAGCTGCATGGACACTTCATTATTGAACTGCGACTAGGGTTTATTTTTGGAGGAGGCCTTTTTTTAAGCCTTGCTCCAAAAATGCTGAAAATCCCTGCAAGGGCTTATTTTTGGGGGAGGTCTTATTTTTGGAAAAACACTGTAGATACCCGAAAGTGTTTTGCACCTACAGCACTAAATGTACTTTTTAAATAGGAATTATACCAGCAAGATAAATGGAGTTTGGTTAGAGATATTGTGTATATATGCTTGTATATGCATGTGGTTCTGAAAATAAGACACATCCAAAGATATTTAAGTAATTATCTTAAGAAAACATAAGAAAAATATATCCATACATTTCTGCACTGGAAAGCAAACAAGCTAAATAAAATAAAAGTTTTATATCAATAAATCCCATTATCCATAAAGAGAAAGAAATGTAGTGTGTTTAAAAACTGAAGCATACGCCTGTAATACACCAATAGGAGACTCAAAGCAATAATACAGTACCTTGAAACAGTATTCATATTAATAGCAACAGTGAATCAGTAGAAGGTCTTGGTGTTGAATGGTGAGTTACCATTTTTATTGATACCATTTTGGGGTGTATACGGCAATTTGATGCTAAATGCTTATTGGTGCATTTTTTTCTGGATTTGCAGTGATAAAACCCCCCACAATTCTGGTGTTTGTGTGTTTTTCTCTTTAAACTTTTACGATATAATTATTAATATTTTATTACATATAAATAGTGCTTTTATGGATGTAGTAAAAAAATGAATATTTTTAAATTGTTTTAACTTTATTTTCAGTTGAGAAAAGTTTTCTTTTACTTTTTCATATGTTTCAAAATACTTTTTCGAACTTTATTTTTTTGCCATACATAATTGAAAGTATAGTCATGTGATAGCTTATTTGATATAGCGAAGTACAATCAAGATTTACAGCAGCATTCGAGAGGTTAACATCAGAACTCAATTCCACTCTCTTTTTTCACAGACAGATGCTATGTAGCACAGCCAGTATCTTCTGGGTATGATGCAAACTCAATTGTTGAGCCTAGATGATGCACAGGGAGCTGAAACTGCACACAGATGTACGGCCAATGATGAAAAGCAACTTTTCCTTTATTTTCAATGACCAATCAATATTCTAATAAATATTTTAACTCCTATGTCTGAGATCTTGCTTGGAGCACTTGGCCGTGGAAAGTGTATGGTGAAATAATGTTCTTTCCACTTCGGATTATGGTCTCAACATTGCTCAATGGAACCTTCAGTGGTTTAGAAATTCTTCTGTAGCCACTGTCATCAATGTTTTGCAACAATAAGGTTGCGCAGGTTTTGAGAGAGCTCACTGATTTTACCCATCATGAGATGTTTCTTGTGTGGCATTTTAGAAATGAAACATGTTTTTATAGGCCATCAATTGAACGAACTAATTTTAGTTTTCACTAAGGTGCAAGATTACTTTCTCATGACTTGAGAAATTACCGCTGGTGTCATAACGTTTCATGGCTTTTTGCACTTCTTTTTCTTCATATGTACTATACTTATTCCTCTGTGTTACATAATGACATGATATAACAAAGTCTCAAGATCCCCGGGAGAGAAATTACTACATCACTGGAACCATGTTAGCACTGGAGGTGGGTATGTGTTATTTTACTTTGTCGAAACCGATGGACTGAGGAATTGTCTGAGTAGTGGACAACACCTTTAACTATTCTAAAATAGCTTTTTCTGATGTCTACGTTGTTTTCTTCCATTCTGATCTCCGTGAATAAAGGAATTAATTAAATACTTTTTCATGTTATAGGGTAGTGAAAGGCACTTATAAATAAGAGTACTCTAGATATATCATTTTGTTCTGCATGAAAGAATAACTGTAAAAATAATTATCTAAAAAGTGAAGATAGATTATACAACACGTAAGACATCAAAAGATTAGTAACTAATTATTGTAATTTATGCAATTACAGAGTGTGAAAAAGAAAATTTTATTCAAAATAGAGGACACTTTCATTAGAAACCATTACAATAATTGTTTTCTATTTTACAGTAATGACAAAAAAGTCAATTTACAGCTTTTAAGCATGGCATGTTTAAACTAAAGATTTTACATTTCTGCTTCTAGATATTATAATATTCTTATCTAAAATCAGAACTTCAGCTTAATGTTTGTTTATGGAAAACTTAGATCAGTGCCAGTAAAAATAGAACTAAAGATTTAAACTTCATGTTGCATCATTTTATTTTATATAGAAAGATTATTTTGTGTGCTGCAATTTTATAAACGATATTCCTAAATATATTTCTCTTTTCCTTAAAAATGCATTTTACAAAATCTGAAACAGCCCAGAAAAAAAATCACTCACAATGGTAAGAGAGCCAAGTATTTTCACATTGCTCATAAAACAAGACTTAACCTTTATTTATTCTTAAAATGTTCATTAAAATTAACTAATTAATTTAACACATCAAAATGACAAAAACCTTGTGTAAAATGTTTTAGTGTCTATATAATATATAGTAAAAGAATGCAAAACTACATAACATTTATGGTAATTGGATGTTTAATTGAACAAAAGAAGGTAAAAGCCAAGGCTTCCTTGTAACATATAATAATGATTTTGAAATATTTAAAGACTTATTAGAAAAGTAAAAAAATTGCATTTTTAGTCCTTGAATTCTAAAAAACCTATATATCCTTATTAGTTGACGTCAATGAAAAGCCAGGCAACTGCCAGTGCCCAGTGTAGTACAAATAGAACACTTTTACATGCACCATTTATTTGTGAGCTGAAGCTAGGTCTTTTTTGGATGAGTATAAAATTAAATTAATGTTACTGGTGCAGGGAAGCCAGATTTGGCTTCCTCCCATATTATATTGTGGCTTCTATGTAATACCGGTGGAAAAATTACATTATGACTTCTCAAAGGGTATAAGAAACTAAGGGGTACTTTACACGCTGCGACATCGCTAACGATTTATCATCGGGGTCACGGTGTTTGTGATGCACATCTGGGGTCGTTAGCGACATCGCAGTGTGTGACATGTACGAGCGACCTTCAACGATCGCAAAAGTAGTATAAATTGTTGGTGTTGGAGAGGTCGTCAAAACACCAAATATCGTTGTCTGGTGAGTAGCGATGTTGTTCGCCATTCCTGCGTCATCACACATCACTATATGTGACACCGCAGGAGCGACGAGCATCTCCTTACCTCCGTCCATCGGCAATGAGGAAGGAAGATAGTGGGCGGCATGTTCCAGCCGCTCATCTCCACCCCTCTTCTGCTACTGGACGGCTGCCGTGTGACGCCGCATGAACCGCCCCCTTAGAAAGGAGGTGGTTCACAGGCAACAGCGATGTCGCTAGGCAGGTAAGTACGTGTGATAGGTGTTAGCAATGTTGTGCGCCACGGGCAGCGATTTGCCCAGCGATTGACGCACAACCGACGGGGGCAGGTATGCTCGCTAGCGATATCGGTACTGATATTGCAGCGTGTAAAGTACCCCAAAGTATTCATCATGTTGCATCGGATAGGCAGTGTCAGGAGACATTTAGTACTGGAATTACAGTTGATTTTTTTGTCTGCAGAAATTAAAAAGTATTGGCCTAAGTTTTTCATGGGGCACTGTATTGGGGCCATATTTTAATCACTCAGCATAGAATCAGTGCCATATTCTAATATTAAGGCACAGTATGGCTGATCAAATTCTGTGGACACTTTTTTTATTTATAGGCACAGTGTGGGGCTTATCTTTTTTTATAAGCATTTGGATGGCATATTTTTAGTAAGTGGGCAAACTTTCCAGCTTACTGGTGAGTAACTGGGGATGAACTCAGTTAGTTTCCCAAGATACATGTACCAAACCAAATGTACTTTTTTGATCTGTTCCATATAGCTTAGGTATGATGAAAATTTGTGGATTCACTTAGAAGCAGAGTACCACAAAGAGGTAGGGAGGGAGCAGAAGAGCACTTTCTCCCACTTTATCATGTAAGGGAGTTGGACCTTGTCTTTTGGGGAATTCGGTAAATTATAAATAAAGGATAAACCTTTGACATTATTAGACAAGTTGTTAAAGTAATTAAGGAGAGGGGGGAAATGGGGGTGGGATATCTTTGGAGAGAGTATGACAGCTATTAAAAAAATACTGCATCTGGAGGAATTGGAAAAAACGAATGTCAGGGAAGGCCAAATTTTTCAATCATATCTGAGAATGGGAAGAAGGATCCTCTAGCACATTTGTCTGCTATTTTAATAGAACCCATATTTTCCTAGTGGGATAGGTTTAGACCTGGGACCTGGTGCTCTATAGATCTTATGGGTATATTCAGAAGTAAGCCAGAAGAGACTGCCTTCCCCCAAGGCATCCAGTGATGTTTGATGGCAGCCATGGTGGGTTGAGGACACATTAACTTTGAGGGTTTGAATATCAGTGATTCTATGAAAGTTTTTTGGGAGACATAGGAATCAAAGGAGGATTCAATTTGTAGCCCCCTGTGATCTAGATTATTCCACCACCATTCACGGGAGGCCTCCAAGATAGCTGCTTTGTGGTATAACACTATCTCGCCCTGGTGGAAGGGGTAGTGTAAAGAGTGGAGAGAGATTTTTGTTATTTTCTTCACCCAGATAAATTTATGTTAGGTCTTGGTGGTGGAAACACTGGACCGTACACCAGACTCCCCTAGTGAGGCAACCAGACCGGTCACCCCGCCAGAGGCCTTGATGAACAGCAGCCGAAGCACTCCTGGAAGCAAGACAGTCCGTCCAGAGAACTGGGAAGTGGATTTCCCTGGGACCTCAGAGTTCCAGAAGGTAGTCTGGGTGACGAGGCTCAGGTTCAGATGCCGGGTTGAGATGTCAGGCGGAATCCGGAACCAGCTGAGCGAGAGGACAGGTCACCAAACCGAGCCAGGGATCGGAGACTGGTGGGACTGAAGAGGTAGTGGAATCCTCAGCCGACAGTCACCGACAGGAGTTCTGAAGCAGTCGTGGTTAGGACCAGTTGGCGTGGCAGGACAGGCTCTGCGAGACAGACAAGGGTTAATACCGGACAAGGCAAAAAGGGGACCTGAACTCCTAGCTTACTAAACACGTAGAACAGGCCCCACCCACCTGGAAGAAGAGTCCTCTTATACCCTGTACCTGCATGGCCAATATCCTGTTTCTGGATGCTGGCCCTTTAAGAGAGGGTCAATGACCGCGGGCGCCCTAATGCGCATGCGTGAGGCCCGAGTGCCAGAGGCCAGGGAAGGAAGTGGTGCAGAGGAAGCAGGAGTGCCTGACAGAGTGTCCAGCGTCACAGAGGGGCGCCTGGAGCGAGGAACAGGACGCATGGAGGACGCCGGCGAGGGAGAGGGAGCAGGAAGGCCATGGAGAGGAGGACCGGGGACCGGAGTGGTAAGCAGGGAGCACCGTCGGGAACCAGGGAGCGTGACACCGGGCCCGAGGAGCGTGACAGAACCCCCTCCCCCACACCCCTCTCCCCGCAACCAGGACAGGAAGTCATGTATCAGGGGGTGCCAACATTTTCCCGGGGCTCCCAGGACCTGTCCTTGGGGCCATAACCCGCCCAGTCCACCAGGAAGAACTGCCAGCCCTGCACGGTCTTCATGGCCACGATATCCCATACCGCATAGACGTCATCGTCAGCAATAGAAGGAGGAGCAGCACAGGCGTTAGCGGAGAAGGGACCAAGAATAACCTGCTTGAGCAAGGAGACATGGAAGGAGTTGTGTATCTGCATTGTAGCCGGGAGCTGCAGCTTGTAGGAGACCTCATTGATCTTGCTGAGAACTTTAAACGGCCCGATGTATCGAGGACCCAACTTGTACGATGGTAGCTTCAATCGGACATATTTCGAAGCAAGCCAGACCAGATCACCTGGGGAAAAACACAGAGGGTCCAGGCGCCTCCTGTCTGCGTGTCTCTTCATCTGCAGGGCAGCGCGTTCAAGGGAAGTCTTGACAGAGTCCCACATAGCAGAGAAATCTCGGACCAGGGCATCAGCAGCGGGGACATCAGAAGCCGGGGATACTGGTAATGGAACGGAAGGCTGAAGTTCGTAGACGACATGGAAGGGAGAGCTGGAGGTGGACTCGCTGATGTGATGGTTATGGGAGAATTCAGCCCAAGGAGGAAGCGTGGACCAATCGTCATGATGGATGTTGACATAGTGCTGCAAGGAGGAAGTCAGGATCCGATTAACTTGTTCCACTTGGCCATTCGACTGAGGGTGATAGGCCGAAGAAAAGTCCAGAGACACTCCCAGATGTTCGCAGAGGGCACTCCAAAAGCGTGAGATAAACTGAGTTCCTCTGTCAGACACAATGTGTGCAGGAAAGCCATGCAACTGGAAGATGTGCTGTATTTAGGTGTCAGCGAGTTCCTGGGCAGAGGGCAGTCCGAACATGGGGACGAAATGAACCCTTTTTGAGAAACGGTCCACCACGACCCATATGACCGTATGTCCGGAGGACAAGGGCAAGTCAGTAATGAAGTCCATTGCGATGTGTAGCCACGGAACAGAGGGAATGGGCAGAGGCAGGAGACGACCATATGGCAGGTGTTTGGGCGTCTTGTTCCGGGCACAGGATGGGCAGGCTGAGACAAAGGAGATGACGTCCTTGCAAAGAGATGGCCACCAGTAGTGACGAACAATCGTACTCCACGCTTCTTTTGACTAGCACGGCTGGCTATTTTCGAGGTATGACCCCAGTGTAAGACTCTTTGTTTGTTGGTATCTGAGACATAGGTCTTACCAGGGGGTATCTGAGCCAGAGTGACAGGAGCCACCGGAATAACTTTACTGGGACAAATGATGGGCTGGAACGGCTCTTCCTCCTGCTCCATGGGCACGAAGGACCTAGACAAGGCATCTGCCCGCACTTTCTTATCCGCGGGCCGAAAATGGAGTTCTAAACCGAACCAGGCAAAAACAAGTACCACCGGGCTTGTCGCGGGTTCAGTCTTTGAGCAGACCGCAGATATTCCAGGTTCTTGTGGTCAGTGTAAATGATCACTGGGTATACCGCTCCCTCCAGGAGGTAGTGCCATTCCTCCAACGCCAGCTTGACAGCCAGTAGCTCTCGATCACTGATGGTGTAGTTGCGTTCTGGTGCTGAGAAGCTCTTGGAGAAAAATCTGCAAGTGACCATACTTCCGGTGGAGGACTTCTGCATGAGCACTGCCCCATGCCAGAGGAGGAGGCATCCACCTCCAAGGTGAACTGTCGGTTCAATTCAGGACGATGGAGAACAGGAGAGGAAGCAAACTCCCGCTTCAGGGAGCAGAACGTGGCGTCAGCCGCATGTGACCAGTCCTTCAGATTAGCCCCCTTCTTGGTCAAGGCAGAGAGAGGCGTAGTCAGGGCAGAGAAGTGAGGAATGAACTGACGGTAATAATTGGCAAAGCCGAGGAAGCGCTGAATAGCCTTCAGTCTGGAAGGTGGGGGCCAGTTGAGGATGTAAGAGACCTTCTCTGGGTCCATCTGTAGGCCGGTGTCGGAGATCACAGAACCCAGGAAGGGAAGGGACGACTGTTCGAACACGCACTTCTCGTACTTGGCGTACAGGCGATTCTCTCTGAGCCTTAGTAGTACCAGCTGCACGTTCTCTCTGTGGGTCTGTAGGTCCAGGGAGAAGACCAGGATGTCGTCTAGATATAGGACCACACAGACGTAGAGGAGATCCCTGAACACGTCGTTCACTAGTTCTTGGAAGACTGCCGGAGCGTTACACAGGCCAAAGGGCATCACACAATACTCGTAGTGCCCATCAGGAGTGTTGAATGCGGTCATCCATTCGTCCCCAGAGCGAATGTGAACCAGGTTGTAGGCACCGCGGAGGTCCAACTTGGTGAACACACGGGCTCCTCGAGCCAATCGAATAATTCGAGGATAAGCGGCAGAGGATATTTATTTTTTAAGGTGATCTGATTTAATCCCCGGTAGTCAATGCAGGGGCGCAGGTCGTCTTCTTTCTTCTTAACGAAGAAGAAGCCTGCTCCAGCAGGAGACGAGGATCTCCGAATTAATCCCCTTGCCAAGTTCTCGGTGATGTAGGCAGACATGGCCCGTGTTTCAGCAGGGGACAATGGGTATATCTTTCCTCGAGGAGGTGTGGTTCCCGGCAGTAGGTCGATGGCACGATGGCGGTAGTACTTCTGACTCCTTTTTATCGAAAACATCCGCGAAGGACCAAAAGGCGAAAGGCAGACCTGGTAGGGACTCCAAGACCGGAGGTCGTGCGGATGGGCTGTATGGACTTCAGGCAGTTCTCATGACAAGAGGAACCCTATAAGGTAATCTCACCAGCACGCCAGTTGACCAAAGGTTCGTGTGCCCGTAACCGGGGGAGTCCCAGTAGGATCTGATGAGACATGCACGGGAGGACATAGAGAGCGATTTTCTCTGTGTGCAGGGCACCGATACGTAGTTCCACAGGCTTGGTGATCAATGAGATGGTGTCAGAAAGGGGTCTCCCATCCACTGAGGCAATCACAAGGGGTTTTTTTAGTGGAATAACAGGCACCTGGTACTTGGTCACCGTAGCCTGCTTGATGAAGTTGCCTGCTGCCCCGGAATCGAGATACGCCTCTGCCGTGAACCGAGTTTCTTCCGTTGTCACCTGAACAGTCCATGTAACTGGGTCTGAGAGAGTTCCAGTACCTAGGGTGGCCTCTCCTACCAACCCTAGGCTTTGGAGTTTCCCGGCTTTTCTGGACAGGCACGTAGCAAGCGTGTGCCATCTCCGCAGTAGAAGCAGAGGCGCTTGGCTAGCTGTTCTGCGTGGCGTTGCTCGGACTGCCTCAGACGGTCGATTTGCATGGGCTTGTGGGCAGGAACGCCAGATGATGCTGACTGGGGAGCGGTGGACTTCGGCGGAGGAGAGGAGCGCCTTATTGGACGTCTCTCGCGGGACAGTTCTTTGGACCGTTCCTGGAAGCGGAGATCCACTCGGGTTGCTAGAGCGATCAGGGCGTCCAAGGTGGAGGGAACATCGCGACCGGCCAGCTTGTCCTTGATACGACCAAAGAGCCCTTCCCAGAAGGCGGCGGTTAAAGCCTCATTGTTCCACCCTAATTCTGAGGCCAAGGTGCGGAAGTGGATGGCATACTGGCCCACTGTCAAAGTCCCCTGACGTAACCTGAGGAGTGATAAAGCGGACACGGAGGCGCGTCCGGGTTCGTAAAAGGTGGTACGAAAAGCTTGCAGGAATTCCTGGCGGGTGTCCACAGATGTCATGAAGGCTAGCATGCGGGATTGGGTCTCGCATTGACGTCCCAGTTCCTCCTGCAATCAGGCCAGCTGGGACGCTAGTGCTTCGGCGGGATCCATTGCCTGTTCTAGCTGTTAGGTCTTGGTGGTGGAAACACTGGACCGTACACCAGACTCCCCTAGTGAGGCAACCAGACCGGTCACCCTGCCCGAGGTCTTGA
The DNA here is from genome assembly GCF_048569485.1 of Anomaloglossus baeobatrachus. Taxonomy (NCBI): domain Eukaryota; kingdom Metazoa; phylum Chordata; class Amphibia; order Anura; family Aromobatidae; genus Anomaloglossus; species Anomaloglossus baeobatrachus. The sequence goes on from NC_134354.1 coordinate 164,814,723, forward strand.
TGCACGGCAGCTGAAGCATTCCTGGAAGCAAGACAGTCCGTCTAGAGAACTGGGAAGTGGATGTCCCTGGGACCTCAGAGTTCCAGAAAGATGTCCGGGTGACGAGGCTCAGGTTCAGATGCCGGGTTGAGATGTCAGGCGGAATCCGGAACCAGCTGAGCGAGAGGACAGGTCACCAAATGAAGCCAGGGATCGGAGACTGGTGGGACTGAAGAGGTGGTGGAATCCTCAACCGACAGTCACCGACAGTTCTGAAGCAGTTGTGGTTAGGACCGGTTGGCGTGGCAGGACAGGCTCTGCGAGACAGACAAAGGTTAATACCGGACAAGGCAAAAAGGGGATCTGAACTCCTAGCTTACTAAACACATAGAACTGGCCCCGCCCACCTGGGAGAAGAATCCTCTTATACCCTGTACCTGTATGGCTAATATCCTGTTTCTGGATGCTGGCCTTTTAAGAGAGGGTCAATGACCGCGCGCGTGCCCTAATGCGCATGCGCGAGGCCCGAGTGCCAGAGGCCAGGGAAGGAAGCGGTGCAGAGGAAGCAGAAGTGCCTGGCAGAGTGTCCTGCATCGCAGAGGGGCGCCTGGAGCGAGGAACAGGACGCATGGAGGACACCGGTGAGGGAGAGGGAGCAGGAAGGCTGTGGAGAGGAGGACCGGGGACCGGAGTGGTGAGCAGGGAGCGCCGTCGGGAACCGGGGAGCGTGACACGGGGCCCGGGGAGCGTGACAATTTACTAATACACGACTGGATTTTGATTAGATAACGTTAAGAGATTTGTAGTGGTAAGCATTATCCGCCAGGGGTTCCACCACTAATGCAAATATTATTGGAGATAGAAGACATCCCAGGAGGTTTCCATTGACTATGGAAAAGTTATGGAAAACAAACCCCAAAGGTAAGACTTTAGCATTAGGATTTAAATATAGAGCCAAAATGGACAATTTGATAGGTCCATCAAATCCAAATTAGTTTAGCACTTCATCAAGGTATCCTCAGTGTACTTTGTCAAACACATTTTCTGCATCTAGTGATAAGAGCACATTGAGGATTTTCTCTGTCTCAATTACCCCAATAAGATCCAACAGTCTCCTTTTTTCCATCTTTTGCCTATCTCCCCGCAACAAATCCCATTTGGTCAGGAGTTATCAGGAGTGGGAAAAATGTATGTATTCAAGATGATAGTACTTTTGCATAAAATTTAAGGTCACGGTTTAAAAGGGAAATTGGACGGAAGTTCCCAGATGTATTTGGGGGCATACCAGGTTTTAGAAATGTAGATATGATACCTTTCAGATTGTTTGGCGCTATGTTCATGGAGGCCTGCCAGAAAAGAAAATTTGTAAAGAGATACCGACCTAGTATATTAAGAAATTTTCTACCGTAGGTGTTAGAGAGACCGTCCAGGCCAGGGGCTGAGTTGGATATGGATGATTTGACTGCTTGTTGGAGAGATGGCTATTAAATGTTTCTAGTTGCTCAGGAGTAGAGATGAGCGAACCGGTCGCGGTTCGGCTCGAGGATGGTTCGCCGAACGGAGCTCCCGTTCGAGTTCGGTTCGTCGAAAGTTCGACGAACCGAACTCAAACCAATAGGCTATAATGGGAGGCAATCACAAACACATAAAAATGCATTATAAATGTACACATACAGTAAATAAACATTGCCATAACACTTACCGGTCCCCGCGATCCCTCCTGCACTCTGTCTGACCAGTCACGTGGCTATTATCTCATTGGCTACAGACTAATCACATGACTATGACGCGTCATGTAGGACCTGCGAGTGCATCTCTCCGGTACACGGTGCACATTTGTGTATCGCCGTGTACCGGCGATATGCTCTAGCACACGGTCGACTCCCCGTTCCGTTAGGTACCGGTTCACACAGTCGGTCATTAACGGAGATCACCATTGCCATAGCAACGCAGTTAGCGGTGACGTCACCGCTAACCGCGGCTCCGGGAGCACCGTTGCTATGGTAACGTGTCTGTCAGCGTTACCGCTGTTACCGCTAGCAGCACTGATCACTCACGGAGTGAAGGCTGCACGCTGCTTCTCGTGCAGCTTTCACGGAGTGAATGCTCCACGGGAAGCAGCGTCTTCCCCCATGCAGCAGTGATGTAGCAAAGCTACATTTGTTGAACGAGAAAGACAGAAGAGCAGGATCGTGGAGGGCTGACAGGGGGTAATAAAGGTGGAGTCTCTAATGTGTCTGTGTATTTATTTCTATTAAAGTATTTTTTCTCTGTGTGGTGTCTTTTTTTAACCCTTTATTGGAGATTCTTAATGGCCGGGTCAAATGTGCCTGACATTAAGAATCTCTGGCTTAATACTGGCTAGTAAAACAAAGCCAGTATTAACTCATGATTACCCAACAAGCCACCCGGCTCCAGGGCTGTTGGAAGAGTTGGATACAGCGCCAGATGATGGCGCTTCTATGAGAGTGCCATTTTCTGGGACGGCTGCGGACTGAAATTTTCAGCAGAGGCGCCCAGAAACCTCGGGCTAACCTGTGCTGCGGATTCCAATCCCCAGCTGCCTAGTTGTACCTGGCTGGACACAAAAATGGGGCGAAGCCCACGTCATTTGTTTTTTAATTATTTCATGAAATAAGTGAAATAATTAAAAAAAACGGGCTTCCCTGTATTTTTGGTTCCCAGCCAGGTACATATAGGCAGCTGGGGGTTGGAGGCAGCCCGTGGCTGCCTGCTGTACCTGGCTAGCATACAAAAATATGGCAAAGCCCACGTCATTTTTTTGGTGGGCAAAAAACTTCTGCATACAGTCCTGGATGGAGTATGCTGAGCCGTGTAGTTCTGCAGCTGCTGTCTGCTCTTCTCCATACAGACAGACAGCAGCTGCAGAACTACAAGGCTCAGCATCCAGGACTGTATGCAGAAGTTTTTTGCCCCCTGAAAAAAATATGTGGGCTTCGCCATATTTTTGTATGCTAGCCAGGTACAGCAGGCAGGTACGGCTGCCCCCAACCCCCAGTTGCCTATTTGTACCCGGCTGGGAACCAAAAATAAAGGGAAGCCCTTTTTTTTATTATTTCATGAATTTCATGAAATAATTAGAAAACAAATGACGTAGGCTTCGCCCCATTTTTGTGTCCAGCCAGGTACAACTAGGCAGCTGGGGATTGGAATCCGCAGCACAGGTTGGCCTGAGCTTTCTGGGCCCCACTGCTGCGAATTGCAGTCTGCAGCCGCCTCAGAAAATGGCATTTTCATAGAAGCGCCATTTTCTGGCGCTGTATCCAACTCTTACAGCACCTGCCTGCTATACCTGGCTAGCATACAAAAATATGGCGAAGCTCACGTCCTTTTTTTGTAGTTTTGCGGCAAGAAAAATAAAAAATGCTTCCCTGGATTTTCCATTGCCAGTGAAGGTAACACCAAGCAGTGGGGGTTAGCAGCCAGTAGCTGCTTGGATTACCCTTAGCTAGCAATACAAAAAATGCAGCGGGAGCCCATATATATTTTTTTTAATTATTTATTTAAATAACTAAAATCAAAATGGGCTTCCCTGTATTTTGATTGCTGGACATCACAGTGCTGTAAAAATAAATCTTTAAAAAAAATGACGTAGCGCTCCGCGGTATTTTTGATTCTCAGCGCAGATAAAGCAGACAGCTATGGGTTGCCACCCCCATCTGCCTGCCGTTACCTTGGTTGGCAATCAAAATACAGGGAAGCCCATTAATTTTTTCTATTTAAACAATAGTTAAAAAAAAAAAATGACGTTGGGTCCCCCCATTTTTGATAGCCAGCTAGGGTAAAGCAGACGGCTGTAGCCTGAAAACCACAGCTGGCAGCTTTACCGTGGTTGGGGGTCCAATGTGGAGGTCCCCCCAGGCTCTTTTTTTATAATTATTTTATAAATATTAATAATTACACAAAAAAAGTAGGGTCCCCCCAAATTGGATCACCAGCCAAGGTAAAGCCAACAGCTGTGGTCTGGTATTCTCAGGGTGGGAAGGTCCATAGTGATTGGGCCTTCACAGCCTAAAAATAGCAGGCCGCAGGCACCCCAGATGTGGCGCATCCACTAGATGCGCCAATCCTGGCGCTTCACCCCAGCTACAGGACATCACAGTGCTGTAAAAATAAATCTTTAAAAAAAATGACGTAGCGCTCCGCGGTATTTTTGATTCTCAGCGCAGATAAAGCAGACAGCTATGGGTTGCCACCCCCATCTGCCTGCCGTTACCTTGGTTGGCAATCAAAATACAGGGAAGCCCATTAATTTTTTCTATTTAAAAAATAGTTTAAAAAAAAAATGACGTTGGGTCCCCCTATTTTTGATAGCCAGCTAGGGTAAAGCAGACGGCTGTAGCCTGAAAACCACAGCTGGCAGCTTTACCGTGGTTGGGGATCCAATGTGGAGGTCCCCCCAGGCTCTTTTTTTATAATTATTTTATAAATATTAATAATTACACAAAAAAAGTAGGGTCCCCCCAAATTGGATCACCAGCCAAGGTAAAGCGGACAGCTGGGGTCTGGTATTCTCAGGGTGGGAAGGTCCATAGTTATTGGGCCTTCACAGCCTAAAAATAGCAGGCCGCAGGCAGCCCAGACGTGGCGCATCCACTAGATGCGCCAATCCTGGCGCTTCACCCCAGCTCATCTCGTGCCCTGGTGCAGTGGCAAACTGGGTAATAAATCGGGTTGATACTAGCTGTAAATTCACCTGAGATCAAGCCCAGCAGTTTGTGATGTCATGGCGTCTATTATATACCCAACATCATAAACTGTCAGTACTAACAAAAAAAAAAATCGACAAAAGAAATTTATTTGAATAAACAGTCCCCAAAGCATTTCCTCTTTCACCAATTTATTGTAAGAAAAAAAATAAAGGGGTCCCACGACGACTCTGGACCATCTAGAATATGGGGGGAGACACTCAGGGAACGTATCCCCCATTTTCTAGGAGTGCGGACCCTTCATGTGTGGAGTGTGGGTGCAATGAATCTGCACTCACTCTCCCCGGGTCCACAGCAGCAGAGTCCATGTCGTAATGGTTGCTACCAAAGCTGCAATGCCCTGCCCATGAGGTAAGGGCATGCCTAATCAGGAGAACTACTGTAGAGGATGCTCTGCTCACTGGTATATAGGTGCTCAGAGGTAATAATAGATAAAATTAGTGAGTAACCTCGGCACTCTAAATCTCCCAGACTAAGTCAGTAAGTCACAACGGATAGTAATGCAAAATCACTCTTTATTGGTCGGTATTAAGAAAAAAATTTTTTTTCATAAGCATATATGTTTTTGTCCAAAACAAGTTACAAATTATGTTTCGGCCTGAGCCTTCGTCAGATTGAACTTATCTGCATGTAATCCTGAAAAATGACAATAATCAGTATCACATAAGAGTGAGAGAACAATAACATAAACTCGAACAATGTAGAGGTACAATTGGTATGCAGCAAAAAAATTGCAACACAGCAAGAAATGAAACACATGATACAAATGTCATAATACAGTACAAGGACAATATAGTAATGACAAATATGGGGTCAGAGTAGGCTTAGACAGCTCTGGTACGAAAGAGATGTCAATCATAAAATAACATGTGCAGTAGGTGTAGAGATACACAAGGAATGGCAGAGCTAATGGGTAGACCGACCATAGAAAAAGAACGGAGAAAAAGTGGAGAAAAAGTGGAGAAAAAATGGAGAACAAGTGGAGAAAAAGTGGAGAAAAAGTGGAGAAAAAGTGGAGAAAAAGTGGAGAAAAAATGGAGAAGTGGAGAAAAAGTGGAGAAAAAGTGGAGAAAAAGTGGAGAAAAAATGTAGAAAAAGTGGAGAAAAGGTGGATAAAAAGTGGATAAAAAGTGGAGAAAAAGTGGAGAAAAAGTGGAGAAAAAATGGCGAAAAAGTGGAGAAAAAGTGGAGAAAAAATGTAGAAAAAGTGGAGAAAAAGTGGAGAAAAAATGGAGAAAAAATGGAGAAGAAGTGGAGAAAAAATGGAGAAGTGGAGAAAAAGTGGAGAAAAAATGGAGAAAAAATGGAGAAGTGGAGAAAAAGTGGAGAAGTGGAGAAAAAGTGGAGAAAAAATGGAGAAAAAATGGAGAAGAAGTGGAGAAAAAGTGGAGAAAAAGTGGAGAAAAAGTGGAGAAAAAGTGGAGAAAAATTGGAGAAAAAGTGGAGAAAAAATGTAGAAAAAGTGGAGAAAAAGTGGAGAAAAAGTGGAGAAAAAGTGGAGAAAAAGTGTAGAGAAAGTGGAGAAAAAATGGAGAAAAAGTGGAGAAAAGGTGGAGAAGAAGTGGAGAAGAAGTGGAGAAGAAGTGGAGAAGAAGTGTTTGTTCATGCCAGATGGGAGATAAATAATTTTTTACCGACGCTGTCATTTACTGTAACGTGATAATCGGTTTACGGTGTACACCTGTGATCACGTGAGCGGGGACCGGAAAAACCGTCCTGAATCATGATCTCCAGTGTCTCAGCTAGCCCTGAAACCCCGGAGATTTTCTGACGCTGGGGGGCGTTATTCACTTATTTCTGCCTGCTGTTTATAAACGGCAGATCAGAATAAGGCTACATTAACACGACCGATCCATTTTTGCGGTCTGCAAAAAACAGTCCGTTTTTTTTCACGGGTGCATCCGTGTGGCATCCGTTTCCGTTCCGTAGACGATCCGTATGTCATCTGTTTGTCATCCGTGTGCCTTCCGTTTTTTTTGTGTACTGCAAAAAAACTGAAGGAGGGTAAATGCATAAATTTACCCAGGATCCATAGCTTCATCCTAGGGATGGTAGGGGTCCCCCCAAAATTGGATCACCAGCCAAGGTAAAGCAGACAGCTGGGGTCTGATATTCTCAGACTAGGGAGGTCCATGGTTATTGGACTCTCCCCCGCCTAAAAATAGCAGTCCGCAGCCGACCCAGAAGTGGCGCATCCATTAGATGCGCCAATCCTGGTGCTTCGCCCCAGCTCATCCCGCGCCCTGGTGCGGTGGCAAATGGGGTAATATATGGGGTTAATACCAGATGTGTAATGTCACATGGCATCAAGCCCTGGGGTTGGTGAGGTCAGGCGTCTATCAGATACCCGACATCACCAACCCAGTCAGTAATAAAAAAAATAGACGACAAACACATTTTTATTTGAAAAAACACTTCCCAAAACATTCCCTCTTTAACCAATTTATTATAAAGAAAAACAAATCCAGGTCTGGTGTAATCCAAGGGGTTGCCATGACGATCCACACTGTCCCAGTCAATGAAGAGCAGAATGTTCCCCATTGGCTGGGAGAGCAATGCAGTGACCTGAGCTAACATCAATGAGTCAGCCCAGGTCACTGCAGGGGATGACAAGTGCTGCTGTCAGCAAGGTACATTACCCGCGCTGATCTCCAGCACACTGACAGCACCTGTCACTGAGTTCAATGACCTTCACAGCCAAGTATCGTGAGAGGCCCGTGACGTCACCGCTAGTCAGTCTCGGGTCGGAAGCGAGAGGTGATTTGACAAGTGGCGGCCATGGAGGACAGCGACAGCGCTGAGGTCGGGATGGCGGGACTTCATCACCGCAGGTAAGCCGAGCGGGACCATGTGTGCAGAGTGTGTGTGTGTGTGTGTGTATGTATGTGTACATGCCGCGGGCAGGAGGGGGCGGAGCAAGCTGAGCGGGGAAGTGTGGGCTTCCTGCACGTAACTAGGATAAACATCGGGTTACTAACCAAAGCGCTTTGCTTGGATACCCGATGTTTATCTTGGTTACCAGCTTGTGGCAGGCTGCCAGCGATGGCTCCTGCACACTGTAGCTGTAAAAAGCCCTGCTTTTTGCTACTAGAACCGTTCTCGAACGTATATAGAACTATCGAGCTTTTGCAAAAAGCTCGAGTTCTAGTTCGATCTAGAACAGCCCCCAAAATCACTCGAGCCTCGAACTGGAGAACCTCGAACCGCGAACCGCGCTCAACTCTACTCAGGAGTGAGTTGGGGCAGTTTGATGTTCAACAGAAAAGACTGACTAACTTCAGGTGATGGTTGTGGGGTAGAGCAATCAATCATCTTTAAGATTATGTAGGGATTGGTAGAAGTCAGCAAATGCATTAGCTATTTCGATTTTTTAACTTATTGCCAGTCAAAAGGTATTCAATTTTATTTTGGACCTCCCTTTGTTTATACTGCCTAACTAAAAGTGCACCTGCTGTGTCTCCCATAGAGTAGAATTGCATTTTGAAGGACCTAAGATTATTTTCACAGACAGCTAAGAGCAGCTGGTGGACTTGAAGTTTTATTCCTGATATCAGATGAGACTTTTGGGCTTGGGGAAGATTTACTAAGGGTCGCAGATTAATAATTTGAAGCAGGAGCTCAGCAGTGGCTGGCTGCCAATTCTTTTTTCTTTTTCCAGGTGGCGATTTTAAAGAGAACCTCTAATGTAGGCCTTATGGGAAGACCATAGAGTTTCATCTGCAACCACATTATTATCATTAAATCACTAAACAAAATAGAGAAGGCACCACCATAAATAATTTTAGCGTAACGTAAGTGTGCTCCATCCCGTAATATATGGCGAAAAATACCAATAAAGAGGGGAATACCGGCACTGCTAAACTATCTATGCAATGGAAAAATCCATATTAAAAAAATGAAGCAAGAGAGGCTCTCAATATATATGCAAAAGTATAAAGAATTTATTAGACAAAAGCAGAAACATTAAAAAATGGGGGGACAAAGAATGACCCACCCATATGCAAAAAGGCACAGAAACCACAATAACCTGACTATGTAATAATTAGTGATGAGCGAGTATGCTTGTCACTACTCGGTACTCGCACGAGTATCACTGTACTCGGGCTACTCGGCGGGTACCGAGTAATTTCGCGATACTCGTGCTGTACTCGTGGTCTTCATCCCTGCATGTTGGCACTCTTTTCAGAGCCAGCCCTCATGCAGGGATTGGCTGGCAGACCACTGCAATGCCACAGTCCTGTTAGTTGTGGAATTGCAGTGATTGGCCGGCCCGCACAGCATGACCGAGCCTTTATACCGGCAGGCGCGCTGTGCTCTGCACACAGCCATCTCATGCTCCCTGCTTTCCCCGACCACAGGCGCCTATGATTGGTTGCAGTGAGACACGCCCCCACGCTGAGTGACAGGTGCCTCACTGCACCCAATCACAGCAGCCGACGGGCATGTCTATACTGTGCAGTAAAATAAATAAATAAATAATTAAAAAAACCGGCGTGCGGTCCCCCCAATTTTAATACCAGCCAGATAAAGCCATACGGCTGAAGGCTGGTATTCTCAGGATGGGGAGCTTCACGTTATGGGGAGCCACCCAGCCTAACAATATCAGTCAGCAGCCGCCCAGAATTGCCGCAGACATTATATACGACAGTTCTGGGACTGTACCCGGCTCTTCCCGATTTACCCTAGTGCGTTGGCAAATCAGGGTAATAAGGAGTTAATGGCAGCCCATAGCTGCCACTAAATCCTAGATTAATCATGTCAGGCGTCTCCCTGAGATACCTTTCATGATTAATCTGTAAATTACAGTTATAAAACACACACACACGAAAAATCCTTTATTAGAAATAAAAAACAATAACAAAGTCCCTCATCACCAATTTATTAACCCCGACAAAGCCCTCCATGTCCGGCGTAATCCACGGACCTCCAGCTCTGCTCTGCTGCATGCAGGTGACAGGAGCTGCAGAATACACCGCCGCTCCAGTCAGCTTCACACAGCAACTGAGGTGAGTAGCGCGATCAGCTGCTGTCACTGAGGTTACCTGGATACAGCGGTGGCCGCGGGTAACCTCAGTGACAGCTTAGCTGATCGTTTTACTCACCTCAGTTGCTGCGTGGAGCAGACCGGAGCGGCGGTGAGTAGTGCAATCAGCTGAGCTGTCACTGAGGTTACCCGCGGCCACCGCTGCATCCACCGCTGGATCCAGGTAGCCTCAGTGACAGCTCAGCTGATCACGATACTCACCTCAGTTGCTGCGTGGAGCTGACCGGAGCGGCGGTGAGTAGTGCGATCAGCTGAGCTGTCACTGAGGTTACCCGCGGCCACCGCTGCATCCACCGCTGGATCCAGGTAACCTCAGTGACAGCTCAGCTGATCGCGCGGCTGTCTTCAGTTGCTGTGTGAAGCTGACAGGAGTGGCTGTGTATTCTGCAGCTCCTGTCACCTGCATGCAGCAGAGCTGGACGCGACGCTGGAGGTCCGTGGATTACGCCGGACATGGAGGGTTTGTCGGGGTTAATAAATTGGTGATGAGGGACTTTGTTAGTGTTTTTTATTTCTAATAAAGGATTTTTCGGGTGTGTGTGTTTTTTAACTGTAATTTACAGATTAATCATGGAAGGAATCTCGGGGAGACGCCTGACATGATTAATCTAGGATTTAGTGGCAGCTATGGGCTGCCATTAACTCCTTATTATCCCGATTTGCCAACGCACTAGGGTAAATCGGGAAGAGCCGGGTACAGTCCCAGAACTGTCGTATATAATGTATGTGGCAATTCTGGGCGGCTGCTGACTGATATTGTTAGGCTGGGGGGGTCCCCATAACGTGGAACTCCCCATCCTGAGAATACCAGCCTTCAGCCGTATGGCTTTATTTGGCTGGTATTAAAATTGGGGGGACCGCACACCGTTTTTTTTAATTATTTAATTATTTATTTCACTGCACAGTATAGACTCGCCCACCGGCTGCTCTGATTGGGTGCAGTGAGACACCTGTCACTCAGCGTGGGGGCGTGTCTTACTGCAACCAATCATAGGCGCCGAAAAGCAGGAAAGCAGGGAATACGAGATTTTTTAATGAGCGGCCGGCATTTTCAAAAGAGGAAAAGCCGCCGGAGTTTAGTGAACAGCTGTGCAGTGCCGCGGCAGTGATCGGGGAACGGTAAGTAAGAGAGATGGGGGAGAATGACTGACAGACTGTGAGAGGGGGACAGACAAGACAGAGAGAGACAGACAGAGCAAGACCGACCGACGGGAGATAGAATGAAAAAAAAAATGACCGACATCGCTAGTAAAGAGCACAAAATGTGCGTTTTGGACATCGGAGTGCCACACAATGTTTTTACGTAAAATCTTTCATATAATAATCTCAAAAAGTAACATACACCAGCTCTATCTCACTATTGGGTATGTGCCCTTAACATTTCCACCATGAAAATTCATTTTGGTGTCATTTTGGAAGGTTTTCTGGTGAGTCTGTAAAAATGGCGTAAAACTCGGACAAAATTGTTCACAGCTGTGACTTTTGAGTGATAAATGCTTCAAGGGGTCTTCCCCATGCTGTTGCTATGTCATTTGAGCACTCTTCTGAGACTTTTGTGACATTTTTAGGGTTTCTACATGCTGCCGGGGGTCATTTCATAAAAATACTCGGGTCTCCCATAGGATAACATTGGGCTCGGTGCTCAGGCCGAGTACACGAGTATCTTGGGATGCTCGGCCCAAGCCTCGAGCACCCGAGCTTTTTGGTACTCGCTCATCACTAGTAATAATGTGATGAACCAAATACAATACAGCTCAATAGATTATGTACACAGTGTTATATGCAAATACATTGTCACCGAGCAGGTAACTAGCAAAAGTGTGGTACAAATCAAAGAGAGTCAGGATACTAACCAAGCAGTATTTTTAAACCATAAAGGAGGTATTGTGGATGCGCCTGCCCCACGCATTACGCCACCATGTGTTGCTCCATCAGGGAGTGTGTAAGCAATGACCAGACCCAGCTTTATATAGGCACAATTGTTAACAATAATTACCAACCGGTGTGTTGAAAACCATCATGTACCCAGCAATGAAGGAGCTGAATCCCCTGTGTCTCCTATAAAAAAAAAAAAAAATGGAACCAAGGAAGTGACGTTCATTCCACAGTGGAACCGCAACGCCACATGACCTGGTCATGTGACCGGGGGTGACGTCAAGTTCTGCCCCGCAACTCAGACTATAGTGCGGGAGCCGTTATTGCCAACATTCAGCCTTCAAAATCGCAGTGATAACCACAAGCGAGATGCTGATAGTAGATGTGCACATCACTCGGTTCCAAAATAAATAGCTTATCAATATAAATATATTTAGGGCACAGAATTGGTCACTCATAATGGGAACTAAACAATAACAGTCATGAATGTATTTTCTGCAAAACAGTGCAAAGTAAAAAAAAACATGGTAAACTGCATATATTAACCCAGGGAGCAAAGAACAATCAGATATACGGATAAAACCATATGAGATCCATAAGTCAACATATAATCAAAGAGCCTCTTAAAGAGGTATTCTCGCATAATACCAGAATATGATAAACAGACAGAAAACGGAAGTCCATTCAGAAAGCATAAAGTGTAAATGTCCATAATATACTGATCATCTACTTTTTATAAAATAGAAGGTTCTTATTAATGCCATTAGGCATCACTGTGCCCAGCTTGAAGATCCACCAGGACTCTGTTCTCAGAAGTGCCGGAATGGGACTGCCACCCCTGATGTTGCTCACGACTTTATCCAGACTAACAACAGTGGTGTTACCGATTTTGCTGCCATGTTGTCCGAGAAAATGTTGTGTCACAGTGGAGATAGTTTGTCCCTATTTCAAATGCTTAGATGCCAGTGTTATGTCCGAAAAGTGTTTTTGGATGCGATGCCGAAGCTCCTGTGACGTCTGCCCAACATATACAAGTTGGCAAGGGCACGTGAGAGCATACACAATTTTCTGAGACCTGCAGTTAACATAATAATGACTTACTGAGCATGTTTTTTGATCACGAGGATTCAAAAAGTCAGACACAGGAGGCATAAACTGGCAAATGGAGCATTCTCCACAAGCGAAAGATCCCTTCAAAATAATTCCTCTGCCAACACGGGTAGTTGGACGTGAAAAATGACTTCTACAAAGCTGATCCTTGAGGTTTGCTGATCTCCTGGCTGTTAAGAGTGGCCTAGAAGACTCCATTTAATTAAGATTGGAATCAGAAAGTAATATATTCCAATTACGATTCAATTTCCGATAACTGTTGGCCCACTGACAATTGTAGGTGGTTCTCAATCGTGAATCTTCACTCTTGGGTTTCTGTGTCTTAAGCTTCAATGGAGTATGGAGATAAGTCCGAATGGCCCTCTGTTATGCTTTCTGGATGGTCTTCTGTGGGTATCCCCTTGCCCTAAATCTTTCGGATAAATCCTGTTCCACTGTGGAATGCACGCCGCTTCCTTGGTTCCATTTTTTTTTTATAGGAGACACATGGGGATTCAGCTCCTTCATTGCTGGGTACATGGTGGTTTTCAACACACCGGTTGGTAATTATTGATAACAATTGTGCCTATATAAAGCTGGGTCTGGTCATTGCTTACATATTGCTTACATATTCCCTGATGAAGCCACACATGGTGGCGTAATGCGTGGGGCAGGCACATCCACAATACCTCCTTTATGGTTTAAAAATACCGCTTGGTTAGTATCCTGACTCTCCTTGATTTGTACCACACTTTTGCTAGTTACCTGCTGGGTGACAATGTATTTGCATATAACATTCTGTATATAATCTATTGAGCTATATTCTATTTGGTTCATCACATTATTACATAGTGAGGTCATTGTGGTTAATGTGCCTTTTTGCATATGGGTGGGTCATCCTTTTTCCCCCCATTTTTTAATGGTTTTAATGTTTCTGCTTTTGTATAATAAATTCTTTACACTTTTGCATATATATTGAGAGCCTTTCTTGCTTCATTTTTTTATTATGAAGGAAATAATTTGTTCGCCATCTGTTAAAGAGAGGTTATTGGTCAAGCTCTTTAACTGTTAGGTAGATAGTGGCATGATCCAAACACGTGATTAGGCCAATAGTACATCGACACAGTCTGTGATGAGTTTACTATCCACCAAAAAATATTCCAACCTACTATATGAGAAAAATCTAGGTGAGGAGTAGGTATAATCCCTCTCATCCGCATGGCTATAACTCCAGATATCATGTAGGTGGAATTTAGAGATTATAGGGCCCATTTCTTTCCTCTGCAATGTGAGCAATCAAGGAGCTTAGACATGGGCAAATAAAAGTTGCAGGAAATTATCTGTCTGCATGA